>NC_060276.1:110799797-110962115 GCF_021613505.1 Equus quagga
TATTATGCTAAGTGAGATAAGCCAGACAGAGAAAGACAAATACTGTATCGTTATCACTTATACGTGGAATCTGAAAAAAAAAAAAGGCTGATTTTATAGAAACAGAAAATAGAATGGTGGTTGCCAGGGGCTGAGCGGAAGGGGAAACGGAGAGATGTTGGTCAAAAGGTATAAACTTTCAGTTATAAGATGAATAAATTCCGAGATCTAATGTACAGCATGGTGACTATAGTTAATCATATGGTATTGTATACTTGAAATTTGCGGAGAGTAGATATTAAGAAATCTTACCACACACACACAAACATACACAATAGAGCTAACTATGTGAGGTGATGGATGTGTTAATTATCTTCATTCTGGCAATTGTTCCACAGTGTATATGCATATCAAATCATCACATTGTACACTTTAAATATATGCAATTATATTTGTCAATTATTACTCAACAAAGTTGGAAATAAACACATAGGTAAATAGATAGATAAAATATCCTGCTGCACCCTTGTGAATTTACTGCAGTGCCCCAGGGTACCTCAGTGCATGAATTGGGAATTCAGTATTAAACCATTACCACTTGCCTGGTACTGCCCTAGCCACTTTCTACATATTGATTTATTTAATCCTTACAATGGGGTAATTACTATAATTATCTTCATTTTTCAAATGATGAAACTGAGATCACAGAGCTGGAAAGTGATGAGACTGGTCTTAAACCCTATGCAGCACCTCTATTAATACATATCAAAGGACATCGTGCTTGCCTGCCTTGGCCCATCTTCCCTGCTCAACTCTACACAACATAAGAGTCAGGACCATATCCTGCATATCTTTGTTTTCCCAGTGCCCAGAGTAGCTTACCTGATGCTATTATCAGGATGCAGTGTCATTCTTGATCTTATCTGATTGGTTTAATTTCCCCAGAAACAGAACCTGAGACATGAATTTTAGTGCAAATAATTTATTTGTGAGATAATTCAGGAAGTTCTGACAGGTGAGTGGGGTAGTGTGTCAGGGAAGAGAAAGAGCAAATAAAGGGTGTACTATCAAGCAACTTTCCACAGTGGCCAACTGGAGCTCAATCACCCAGGGAACTCGAGCAGCCAGTATAGAATACGCGGGTCAGAATTATCCTACTGGAGGGGCAAGGGAGCTGGGGTATTTATACACCAATTTCCACCTGACATTGGTTGAAGACTGCTCCTGGGGGTCAGGGTGGAGGTGTTAATTTCTTGGTACTTTCACTTACCATGTGCATGACAGAGAGGGTTTCAGTGGCCAGAGAAAGTCCTCAGGAAATGAGATGAGATTTTGGCAGCTAGAATCAGATCTGTCCACTAAAATGGTAAAGCCCAACTAGATATGGGTGAAGTAACTGCTTCATTGGTAGAGTCTAGGATAACACTTAGAAAAATGCTTGGGGGAAAGCAGCGCTTCTCTATGAGGGTGAATCAGAATATTTGGGAGGCATGTATAGTTTGAAAAACCATACATAATATAATATAATTTTATATTTAGAAAATAAAACGTTTTTTGTTTTTATCTCTTTGGTTGGTAAATATATAGAGAAGATAGTAACTTTTAAGAGACTTCAGCATAAAAGTACAGCTTTGGGATAGATGAGTCTCAGAAGTGTCTTTTGGTTTAAAATGTTTAGAACAGCTAAGCCAGATCCCTCGTGGCAAAGTGGTACCTAAGGAGGAAAGCATTTGTTAACGCGGGCTTTCCATTTTGTTTTTCTAGCCCAAAGGAAGCAAGGTACAGATCTCTCAACTGAAAAGGAAAGCTGAAATTGAAATCTCCATTTCATCTACATCTCAAGGGCCATGATGAGAGTTTATCTCAGCAGGGAAAAAATGATCTTTGGGAATATGCACAGCATTTAGCAGAAAGACTCAGTTTCTAAATGCATTCTCAGCAAAATTGAATGGGTTTGCCATGTTCCAAATCAAGTTAGCTGTGCCCCATGAAACTGAGAAGTTTCCCATAAATTGCATTTTAGAAACCATTAAAAATGTCAAGTAATAATTTCTAAGGGAAAAAATAAGAGAACTACAAAGCAAGTCACTAAAATTGGCTATTCATCATTAATTGCCCTTTCCTAATGGAAACGACTTGTGCACACCTTTGCTGAATTCCATTCTGGGCAACAATATTTTTCATACTAATCTGAGAGTTCATCCTTCAAACAAAATATATGGAGATGGTCTTAGTTTAGGCCTTAAGTATGGTTCAAATTATGTCTGGTGAATTTATACCTATAAAGTGATTTGCATAAACGTTCTTGGCTGAAGGAAGAGGAAGTTGCTTTATCACCTAGGGAAGAGTCAGAAATGGTCTTTTCATTATAGGTCCCTGGCCAGGCTCTATATATTCATGTCTGAACTCTCCAGAGAGATGGGATAACAAGAGAAACTTAGGAACCCACTTTCATGAGAAATCCTGAATATGCAGGTAGGTCCAGGCCGCATTGTACTATAGCTCTGTTGAGGACCGTGAATGAAGGCTGCAGGGAGCACAGTGTCACTTTGGCGAGAGTCCACAGTTCTGGCGCTCCTGGGACATTAACATTCTCCTACAGGGGCTGGCTGTAGTGATGAACAGCACCAAGTAGCAGATATTCTTGAGGTGTTCAAGGGGAAGAAGATGAGAAGGCTTTTCATGAGCCACCAGAAAGGAATTCTGCAAAACCTGTGAAATCTGGACTTTTCTTTTTAATGTGACCACTTTAGTACCCAGGGCTGGAGAAACTTTGGTTGACATTGAATGAAAACAGTACTACATTTAACATACATCAATGTGTCATATGTTTTTGCAGATAATAATTATGGAAATATATGAATGGCTTTTAATCACATGGATGGAAAACAGAAAAATCTAGATAAAATGAATGTAACCAGTTGTGCAGTGTTGTGCCATCTTGATAATTTACATTTCCAGAGAGATATTTTAAATATATCTATTGTATGCTCTACTAAGTGACTAAGTGCCTGTCTGGTTAATGAGAAAAGCCCTGGATGGGGGGCGGGGGGTCAGGAGACCTGAATTATAATGTCCTAATTGAGCCATTATGTACGTTTTTAATCTTAGGCAAATTTTGTGGGGGTGATTAAATAATTGGCCCCAATTCTTCATCCCATCCTCAATCTATACCCTTGGCAGGGCCTCATCGTGGGCAGAGAGTATTTCCCTGCCCCTTGACTTTGGGCTTGGCCATGTGACTTACTGTGGCCAATGACATGGGTGGAAATATCAGTGTTTCAGTTCCAAGTCTAGGCCTTAAAAGGCCTTGTGCACACACACTTGCTCTCTTGTGCCTCCACTATTAGTGTAAGAAAAACCTACTCTAGTTGGCTCACTGGTACAAGGAAGGTGACAATCATTTGGAGCAAACTCAACGACCTAAAATGTGAAACAGAACTTTCCTAGCCACAAAAGCCTAGATCAGCCAAACCCCAAATCGGCAAATGCCCAGAGATGCATTAGCTAAATGCATGCTTATTGTAAACTGCTAAGATTCTGTAGTTGTTTGTTATGCAGCAATAGCTGACTGATACATCTTGTTATCTTTCTGGGTCTCAGTTTCTTCATCTGTAAACTGAATAAGTTTACTGTATAACCTTAGACCTCTTCTAGCTTTAACCTTTTTTTTTTTCCTAAAATAGACTCCTCTTCATTTCTATGTAGCTGAATATTTTTCATTATCTTTTCTTGTATTTCTAAAGCACACTGATTTTAGGAAGTGCTGCTCCTGTGAGTGGATATGTCAGTTCTATATTTAATGATACTTACTGGGCAACAGAAAGTCTTCCAATCCTAGCTAAAGAGCCACATGAAATATACAGCGATTGAGCCTCAGATAAACAGTACATATTTAATTTCTGACCTTCAAAGTAAAAGTTTCAGAAAGAGCCCCTTGTTTCTTTATTGACTGAAAACAAGTATATGTGTGAGGGGAAGCAGGGTCAGCATATCCTACACTCCTGGGAAGCACTTATATTTTTAGCTTACAGAATTTCAGCCAAGAAGGTTCAATCAAGGTTTACCTTTGGGGACCAGCAATCATTAGCCTCCTCTCTGGCAAGATAGCTCTATACCCATTTTTTAAAAACAACTTCTTGACTATATCATGTGATTTCTTCACATAGCAAAATAACAGTATTCAACCTCTTCCAATACAGAAAGTTAACCTTCTCCTTTGTTTTTCTCTTCTGCATTAGAAGAATCTACAAATACCTACTTCGCCATCAGCACTGTCATTATAGGTGGAATGCAAACACAGAACTGAGTCCTCCAGGCTAATGAGTTTTAAGTTGTAATGATTTGGGTCCTCAAGCTGTATTGATAAAGAAAAGGAGAAGAGGGGAGACAAGGAGAGAAAGAGAGAGGGGTGTGTGTGTGTGTGTGTGTGTACATAGGGTGTAGGGCTTAACCCTGGAAGGACTAGGGGTGGAATAAGATATTGGGTGTGGTAGGCTGAAAAATGCTTCCCCCAAAATATGTCAGGTCTTAATCTCTGGAACCTGTAAATATTATTTTATATGGAAACAAGATCTTTGCAGATGTGATTAAGTTAAGGCATTTGAGATGGAGAGATTACCCAGGATTATCAAGGTGGGCACTAAATGCAATCAAATGTATCCTTATAAGAGGAAGGTAGAGGGAGATTTGACAGATGAAAGAGGAGAAGGCGATGTGACCACAGAGGCAGAGACTGGAGTGATACAGCCACAAACTAAGGAAGTTGGCAGCCACCAGAAACCGGAAGAGGCAAGGAATGGACCATCCCTAGAGCTTCCTGAGGGAGCCTGACCCTGCTGTCACCTTGATCTCAGCCCAGTGATACTGTCAAGATCCTTACTTAGCTCAATCATATCTGCAAGGATCCTGTTTCCATACAAGGTACATTTCTCTCTCTCTCTCTCCCCAAACCCCCCACCCTGTCCTGCCCAAGCAGATGTCAAACTGGGGAATGAGACTATGGTTTCCCCTCATTGTAGGTTTCCCAATCTCTAGGAATTATTTCATTCTTCCCCTCCTAATGCTTCACGTGGCTTCCCATGTGGAAGAGAAAAAAATCATATATATATATATATATATATATATATATATATAAAAAAAATATAATTCTATGCATTATAGTTATTGTCGTATTTTCTAAAACAAGTTTAATAATATAGGCATATATATTCATCAACCAGTGGAACTTTCGATGCAAAGATACATTTATGCTTTTCCTTTTTGAAGAACCGTTACTCATGTCCTAGCCTAGAGACACTCAGGAGATCTGGCGTAATCTGACTTTTTCTCACTGTCCCAGTGGCTCTGAACATTGCCCAGAAGCCAATTCAGTTCTTCACGGTTTGTTCAAGGAAGATTAGAGTTCACGCTGATCTTCTTTATCTCCCTAATTGTTGGAGAGCACAGAGTCCCGAGGCTGTCCCCAAATCTAGCAGTATGCGTAAAAATCACTCCTCCTTGGCTTCTAAGCACTTCTGAGGAAGGAGATCAGTCTCTGACAGAACCAGCTACTATGTTCATGGATTTATTATCTTAGCCCCTTTTAAGCACTCAAATAAACCTCAGATGCAAAGAAGACTTGTCAAGGTTTACAGAAAAAGCTCTGGAAGCTATAGGTTGTCAATAAAACTCCAGTGAATTCACTTTCTCATTCTTTTTCTGCTTGTCTTTAAAATCCTCAATTGATTTTTTCAGAATTCACAGTGTCACCCAGCTAGGGTTGTTTCTAGCTGTTGGCAGGGAGTTCTCAATGAAATAGCAATTATTTGGTGCTGATTTTGCAAATTCAGCAAGTATATCACACAAAAGGGAAGCTCCCCCCCACCCCCCCCCGCCAGCTTTTCTGGGGAGGTGTGTGTATGTGTGTGTGTGTGTATTTTCTTGGCCAAATTCATTTGTCCTGCTCACTCCCTTTTGGTTGTGCACCTGCAATTTGATCATGCACTAAAATAACTCAATTTGCTTAATCTGATTATACTTGACTGAAAATGAAAAGCAGTGTTTATATGATATATTGAAGGATTTGTAAGGGGAAACTGTTTATAATTTTAGCAGATCGTAACAGTTTAAATGCAGGATTTCTTTGCCTTATCACTGTTGACATTTCCGGCTGAATATTCTTTGTTGTGGGGAGAATTTCCTGGGCGTCATAGGATGTTTAGCAGCACCCCTGGCTTCTATTCACTAGGTGCCAGTAGCACTCCTCTCCCTCATTTGGGACAACCAAAAATATCTCTAGACATTGTCAAATGTCCCTGGAAAGGGAAAGTTGAGAACCACTAGTTTAAACAGCAAATCCATTATGAGAAGATGTTTGGAGCAGTCTAAGAGAGATTGTGTTGAAAATGTATATTAGAAAGTGTGGCAGCCAGCCTCCAAGACGGCTCCCAATGAATGATCTGGCGTTCTGATATGCCCTCTCCCACACTGAATAGAGCTGACCTCTGTAACCAATAAGATATTGTGGAACCAATAGAGTATGATTTTTCTAAGCTAGGCCATAAGAGATACTGCTCTCTTAGATTACTAGTTCTGGGGAAACTAGCTGCCATGTCATGAGGACACTCAGCAACCCTATGGAGAGGTCTACATGGCAAGAGCCTCATTATTAAGCCACTTTGGAAGTGGATCCTCCAGCCCCTGTCAAGCCATGAGATGACTACATCCCTGGACAACATCTTGACTGCAATCTCACGAGAGGCCCTGAGCCAGAATCACCCAGCTAAGCCACTCCTGAATTCCTAATGTACTGAAACTGCTTATTGTTTATTATTGTTTATCATTGTTTTAAGCCTCTGAGTCTTGGGGTAATTTGTTACACAGCAATAGATAATGAATAGAATTTAGAACAAACATCAATTTCAAGGAAAGAAAACAATACTCTCTCCAACAGTTTGTTTTTTTTTAATCAGAGAGGCTTTCTTTGATCTAGTTAAACAAATTTTTTTTTTTGTTTTGGTGAGGAAGATTGGTCCTGAGCTAACATTTGTTGCCAATCTTCTTCTTTCTGCTTGAGGAAGATTGTTGCTGAGCTAATATCTGTGCCAATCTTCCTCTATTTTATGTGGGATGCTGCCACAGCGTAGTGTGGCGTGGCAAGTGGTGCTGGTCTGTGCCTAGGATCCTAACCTCTGAACCCCAGGCTGCTGAAGTGGAGTGCACAAACTTAACCACTATGCTACTGGGCCAGCCCCAAGTTAAACAAAATTTTAAGAGTAGAGTACTATTGATCATAGTGTAACTAACAGAAGAAGGATAGAAGGATATCAAAAGAACAAAGCTAGAGTTTTTGTTAGGAAGAAACAGAACTCCTACTTTAACTGGCTAAATTTAGGGAGATGCATAATTCCTAGAATAACAGCATTAAGCAAATAAATACTTAATTTAATGGATAAAACGTCTATTTTTGTAAATGTTGGCTTTTTCTTTATTATTAAATTGGGTTCCACTTACTTAGAATATCATTATAGGTCATTACAAAGCTAATTGTTTAAGAATGAAAATAACCACAGTTTATTTTGTGAGATTATGCTGTCGGGTCATGTATCAGTTAGCTATTGTCACACTAATGCTGCATAACAAACCACTTCAAATCCCAGTGACGTACAATAACAAACATTTATTACTTACTCACACATCCTGGGGTCAGCTAAGGTTGGCTGATCTTGGCTGGGCTTGGTTCCAGGCTACGGGTTCATTAATCTCTGCTGCACACATCTCTCATACTCTTTAGGCCAGCAGCTTTCTTGAGGCATTTGTAGCCTTTGTAACAAAAGAAGGCAAGGATGAAAGCTGTTGGAAAGGGGCATTGAGACAATCTACAGTATCTACCCAAGGGAACACACGTGATCCCCATAGCCAACCACCCTTACCTCTAAGCAATCCTTAACTTCAGGTATCCACTTGTGACAAATACCAAATACACATCCCATGGGTACCCCCTGACTAAACAATAACCTTGTCCCTGTACCTCTGTTCCACTTAGGAATTTGCCCATCTGAGCTTTTCATCACGCCACATAGAAATTCCTCCTGAGTTTTCTGGATTGATTTAGAAGTTTTGATATTTTCAAGTAATGCTATAACTTTTATGGATTTGAAAAATACCATGCAAAGCTATTATTTTAAGCTTATGTCCTTAGGCAAGTTAATTAACTACTCTGGACTTATTTTTTTTAAAACTATCTTGCAGGGTTGCTGTGAAGATAATAAATCATGTTTGGGAGTGACATCAGCATCACGGCAGAGTGAGTTTCTCCCTTTGTCTCTCCCCTCTAAGTTACAACTAAATAGACATTCATTAACCAGCAGAGGATTCTCTGAACAGCAAAACAGGATGCCTGAGAAATCCACATAGCCATGCATCTGAAGGTGGGTAGATTGGATCCCCGGAAGCCAGTGGAACTAGGTGAGTGCACTCCATCCACTACCTGATGGCAGTGAGCCAGGTTGTGGATCCTCACACAGCAGCTAGCATGACTGTAAGAGGAGGTGAGGGCAGCCCAGCCAGGGTGAATGCTTTCAGAGTTGTAGCCCAGCCTGCAGGAGTGCCCACCATGCTGTGGCAGCCCTGCTGGTGGGATCGCTCTATACTGAGTGATAGCAGCTCAGCCCCTGTAAAGGCACCTGCTTGCCAAGCGCAGTGCAGACAAGAAGGCTCCCCACCTGCTCAGAAAGCACCTTGTTCACAGAGCACAGCAGCCTGTGGGACCCACCAAGTGGTGGTTCAGCCCACACATAGGCACCCCTCCTGCCTGGTGTAGCAGCTTGGCCAGTCCTCTGCCAAGAACAGTGGCCCCACCTGCGTGAGAGTAACCCATCCACTGAGCACAGAGGCCCCACCTATGGTGCATGAATTGCCCATCCAGCACAGAGGCCCAGTCCAAATGAGTACAACCTGCAGAGTGGCTGTGGCAGGCCCACGCAAATGCAGAGCAGCCCTACCCACACAACTTCCAACAGATGGGGTGGGATCAGAAAACATAGCTCCTATTCCCCCACCCCCTTCCAGTGGTGGCAGGTGGAAACTGTGACCTGATACTACCACAAATACGCTGACAAAGGATCAGTTCATTAAACACCATGAAAAACTACAATAACACTTCAGAGCAGAAGGAAAATGACAAGTCTCCAGAAACCAATCCTGAAGTCACAGAAATTTACAATCTAAATGACAGAGAATTCAAAATAGTTGTCATAAAGAAACTCAATACTTTACAAGAAAACTCAGAAAGACATTTCAATGAGCTCTGGAATAAAATTAATGAGCAGAAGGAATACTTCACCAAACAGATTGAAATCTAAAAAAATCCCAAAAACTCTAGATATGAAGAACACAATTAATGAGATAAAAAATAATCTAGAAACCATAAAAAATAGAGCTGATGTTATGGAGGGCAGAAATAGTGAGGACAGAAATATAGAAACGCTTCAAGTAGAGGAGGAGAGAGAACCAAGATTTTTAAAAAATGAAGAAATTCTTTGAGAAATATTTGACTCAATCAGGAAAAGCAACATAAGGATTATAGGTATTCCAGAGGGAGAAGAGGGGAAGAAAGAAGCAGAGAGTTTGTTCAAAGAAATAATAGCTGAGAACTTCCCAAACCTGGGGAAGGAGCTGAAATTACAAGTAAATTAAGCAAATAGAACTCCTAATTACATCAATGCAAAAAGACCTTCTCTAAGGCATATATTAGTAAAACTGGCAAAAGTCAATGATAAAGAAAAATATTAAAGACAGCAAAGCAGACGAAAATAACCTACAAAGTAACCCCTATCAGGCTTTCAGCAGATTTCTCAGCAGAAACTTTACAGGTTAGGAGAAAATGGAATGATAGATTCAAAACACTGAAAGACAAAAACTTTCAGCCAAGAATACTCTATCCAGTGAAACTATCCTTCAGATACAATGGAGAAATAAAAGCTTTCCCAGATAAACAAAAGCTGAGGGAGTTAATTGCCACTAGACTTTCCTTACAAGAAATGATGAAGGAAGCCATCCTACCTGTGACGAAAAGACAAAGGTTTACAAAGCTTTGAGCAAGGAGATAAATAGACAGACAAAATCAGAAAATTTCAGCTCTCTATCAGAACAGGTTAGCAAAAAATTATAACATAAAAGATAAAGGGAAGGAAAACATCAAAAATAATTATAAACACTTCAATTTAGTCACAAACTCACAACACAAAAAAGAATAATTTATGACAATAATAACTTAGAAGGGGGAGAGGAAAGGAATGGAGCCTGCTTAGTCTAATGGAGATAAGAGGCTATCAGAAAATGGACTATCTCATCTATGAGATCTTTTATACAAACCTCATTGTAGCCACTAAACAAAAAACCAGAGCAGAGCCACAAATCATAAAGAAAGAGAAAACTAAGAAAATCATCACAAAAACCCACCAAACTGAAATGGCAGTCAGAAATAGAAGGGAAAAGAAACAATGGGAATATAGAACACTCAGAAAACAAGAGATAAAATTGCAGTATTAAGCCCTCATATATCAATAATCACTCTAAATGTAAAGGGATTGAATTCTCCAATCAAAAGACACAAGGTGGCTGGATGAAGTACAAAACAAGACCCAACAATATGCTGCCATCAGGAAACACATCTCAGCTCTAAAGACAAACAGGCTCAGAGTGAAGAGACGGAAGATGATACTCCAAGAAAACCGCAAGAAAAAGAAAGCAGGTGTTGCCATATCAGATAAAGCAGACTTCAAGATAAAAAAGACAATGAGAGACAAAGAGGGGCAGTTTATAATAATAAAAGGGACATTTCACCAAGAGGAAATAACACTTATGAATATATATGCACCTAACACAGGAACACCAAAGTATATAAAGCAACTGCCAACAGACCTTAAGGGAGAAATTGACAGCAACACAATAATAGTAGGGGACCTCAACATCCCACTTACATCAATGGATAGATCATCCAGACAGAAAGTCAACAAGGAAACAGTGGTCTTAAATGAAACACTAGATCAGATGGACTTAAAATATATATATTTTATATATGGAACACTCTCAAAGATAGACCATATGTTGGGAAACAAGGCAACCTTCAATAAATTTAAGAAGATTGAAATCATATCAAGCATCTTTTCCAACCACAATACTATGAAACTAGAAATCAACTACAAGATAAAAGCTCGGAAAGGCATAAATATGTGGAGATTAAACAACATGCTACTGAACAACCATTGGATCAATGAAGAAATCAAAGAAGATATCAAAAAATACCTGGAGATGGGGGCTGGCCCCGTGGCCGAGTGGTTAAGTCTGCGCGCTCCACTGCAGGCGGCCCAGTGTTTCATTGGTTCGAATCCTGGGTGTGGACATGGCACTGCTCATCGAACCACGCTGAGGCAGCATCCCACATGCCACAACTAGAAGGACCCACAACAAAGAATATACAACTATGTACTGGGAGGCTTTGGGGAGAAAAAGAAAAAAAAAGACATTTAAAAAAAAATACCTGGAGACAAATGAAAATGAAAACACAACATACCAACTCTTACGGGATGCAGCAAAAGTGGTGCTAAGAGGGAAAGTTATAGCAATACAGGCCTACCTCAACAAACAAGAAAAATCTCAAATAAATAATCTTAAACTACACCTAACAGAACTAGAAAAAGAAGAACGAACAAACAAAGCCTAAAGCCAGCAAAAAGAGGGAAATAATAAAAATCAGAGTAGAAATAAATGAAATAGAGACTAAAAAAAACAATAGAGAGGATCAATGAAACTAAGAGCTGGTTCTTTGAGATGATAAACAAAATTGACAAACCCTTAGCCAGTCTCACTAAGAAAAGAAGAGAGAAGATGCAAATAAATGTAATTAAAAATGAAAGAGGGGAAATTACAACAGATACTACAGAAATACAAAGGATTATAAGAGAATACTGTGAAAAACTATATGGCAAGAAATTGGATAACCTAGAAGAAAGGGATAAATTCTTAGACTCATACAATCTCCCAAAACTAAGTCCAGAAGAAATAAAGAATCTGAATAGACAAATCACAAGTAAAAAGATAGAAACAGCAATCAAAAACCTCCCTAAATGCAAAAGTCCAGGACCAGATTGCTTCTCTGGAGAATTCTACCAAACTTTCAAAGAAGATTTAATACCTATCCTTTTCAAACTATTTCAAAAAATTGAAGAAGAAGACAGAATGCTTCCTAACTCATTCTATGAGGCTGACATTACCCTGATACCAAAATAAGACAAGGACAACACAAAGAAGGAATATTATAGGCCAATATGATGAACATAGATGTAAAAATCCTCAACAGAATATTGGCAAATCAATACATTAAAAGGATACATAAAATACATTAAAAGGATCATACACCTTGACGAAGTGGGATTTATACTAGGAACACAGGGATGGTTCAACATCCACAAATCCATTAATGTGATAAACCACATTAACAAAATGAGGAATAAAAATCACATGATCATCTCAATAGATGCAGAGAAAGCATTTGACAAGATCCAACATCCATTTATAACAAAAACCCTCAATAAAATTGGCATAGAAGGAAAGTACCTCAACATAATAAAGACCACATATGACAAACCCACAGCCAACATCATACTTAACAGTGAAAAACTGAACACTATCCCTCTGAGAACAGGAACAAGACAAGTGTGACCACTCTCCCCGCTCTTATTCAACATAGTATTGGAGGTTTTGGCCAGAGCAATTAGGCAAGAAAAAGAAATAAAAGGTATCCAAATTGGAAAAGAGAAATAAAACTCTTGCTGTTTGCAGACAGTATATATGGAGATTTCTATATATAGAAAATCCTGAAGAGTCCACCAGAAAACAATTAGAAATAATCAACAACTACAGCAATGTTGCAGGGTACAAAATCAAACTACAAAAATCAGTTGCATCTCTATACACTAATAACAAACTAGCAGAGAAGTCAAGAATACAATCTGATTTACAATTGCAACAAAAAGAATAAAATATCTAGGAATAAATTTAACCAAAGGGGTGAAAGACCTATACAGTGAAAACTATAAGACATTATTGAAAGAAATCGAAGTCATAAAGAAATGGAAAGATATTTCATGCTCATGGATTGGAAGAATAAACATAGTTAAAATGTCCATATTACCTAAAGCAATCTGCAGATTCAATGCACTCCCAATCAGAATTCCAAAGACATTCTTCATGGAAATAGAACAAAAATCCTAAAATTTACATGGAGCAACAAAAGACCCCGAATAGCCAAAGCAAGCCCGAGAAAAAAGAACAAAGCTGAAGGCATCACAATCCCCGACTTCAAAATATACTATAAAGCTATGGTAATCAAAACAGCATGCTACTGGCACAAAAACAGACACACAGATCAATGGAACAGAATTGAAAGCCCAGAAATAAAACTACACATCTATCGAGAGCTAATCTTCAACAAAGGAAACAAGAACACACAAAGGAGAAAGGAAAGTCTCTTCAATAAATGGTGTCGGGAAAACTAGACAGCCACATGCAAAAGAATGAAAGTAAATCATTATCTTACACCATACACAAAAATTAATTCAAAATCGATTAAAGACTTGAATGTAAGACCTGAAATCATAAAACTCCAGAAGAAAATATAGGCAGTACACTCTTTGACATCAGTCTTAGCAGCATCTTTTTGAATACCACATCCACTCAGGCAAGGGCAACAAAAGAAAAAATAAACAAATGGGACTACATCAGACTAAAAGTTTCTGCAAGGCAAAGGGAACCATGAACAAAATGAAAAGATGATCCACAACTGGGAGAAAATATTTGCAAATCATATATCTGACAAGAGATTAATTTCCAAAATATGTAAAGAACACATACAAGTCAACAACAAAAAAACAAACAACCTGATCAAAAAATGGGCAGAGGATATGAACAGACATTTTTCCAAAGAAGATATACAGATGGCCAATAGGCACACAAAAAGATGTTCAACATCACTGATCATCAGGGAAATGCAAATCAAAACTACACTTAGATATCACCTTACACCCATTAGAATGGCTATAATCACCAAGACAAAAAAATAACAAGTGTTGGAGAGGTTGTGGAGAAAAGGGAACCCTGATAGAATGCTGATGGGAATGCAAACTGGTGCAGCCACTATGGAAAATAGTATGGAGATTTCTCAAAAAATCAAAAATAGAAATATCATACGATCCAGCTATCCCACTACTGGGTATATATCCAAAGAACTTGAAATCAACAATGCAAAGAGATTTATGCACTCCTATGTTCATTGCAGTATTATTAAAAATAGCCAAGATGTGTAAGCAACCCAAGTAACCGATGAATGGATAAGGAAGACATGGTATATATATATATATAATGGAATACTGCTCAGCCATAAAAAAGACAAAATTGTCCCATTTGCAACAACATGGATGGACCATGAGGGTATTATGTTAAGTGAAATAAGCCAGACAGAGAAAGGCAAATACTGTATGATTTCACTCATATGTGGAAGATAAACAAATACATAGATAAAGAGAACAGATTAGTCGTTACCAGAAGGGAAGTGGGGGTGAAAGGGTTAAAGGGGCACATATGTCTGGTGACAGATAAAAACTAGACTTGGGGGTGAGCACAATGCAGTCTATACAGAAACTGTTATATAATAATGCATACCTGAAATTACACAATGTTATAGACCATTATGACCTCAATAAAATAATTTTTCAAAAATACAGATAAATCATGTTTGAAAAGAACTTCACACTTTGCCTGGCATTTAGAAGTTTGAGTTTTTTTACTTGCAGTTGAATGCATTCCTAATTGGTATACTCACTATGCTTTCAGCCTCGTCATCTATCACAATGTTTCGATGTAATACTCTGATGAACCAAAGGGGTAAAATGTACTTGTCAAAAAAGGAATACACTGTGAAGTCTTATAATCAGCAGCTGATATCATTACCATTATTGTTCTAGGATATTTCAACACATTTTGATTAGACAGTTCATCTTCCTTTAAATATTTGGTAGCTTTGCAAACAATTTCAGAAAATGATAAGGCTACCAATAACATGTTCAGAATGTGTACCCAGTATTACTTTCAGCAGGCTGCTAAGTCTGCATCATCATTATGTACCCGGCTTCTAGAATGGTCAGATGGCAAGAGGATGGGTGGGTGGGACTTTTTAAAATATGAAGGGGAAACGCAGAGTAATGTAAAAGTATCTTGCCTGAAACGTAACCTCTAGGCCAGGTAGAAATTGTCTTACTCCCTCCCTTCCTGTTCCTTCATCACCAAAGCTCCTCTCTGCTCCTCCTTAGCGTGGAGGTGGGGCATTGGGAAGGAGAAAGACAGTTTCTGCCTGTGCCACCTTTTTCTGGAGATAAAACCGTTTGCTTTTTTCTTTCCTTCTCATTCCTCAAACTCACTGGTTGCAACACTTACACGTATGTTATTTTCCACTCACTGATCTAATTGGGATTCAGGTCCAACCACTCAGCTAACAAGTTAACTAGATCAGGAATCAATTAGACTCTTCAGTCATTAATTGCACATGACATTAACCCAGATGAATAGACACATGACCTGTTACAAATTCATTGGTAGGCTGAGTGTTCATCTTCAATTTCCCTCAACTTCACACACTAGAAGTAATCATAGGTTCTCTCCCTTTATCTATTAAAGATTAACCCCAGTAATTTGAGGGTGAAGAGACAGCAACCATGAAAATTTTAAAAAGGAAATATTTCTTCCTATTGTTAATACCTAGTGATTACTTTGAATGTGAGAGGATTTAACTTTAATAACAGTCCTCAAGTCAAAGGTGTCATTTAAAATTTCTCATTCTGCACACGCTTCCATGTTTAGATTAATTTTCATAATCCCAGTAAGTAGGAGTGCGGATACCTGTTTTGCTGTTTTGCCAATTGATAGGTATGAATAAAATGGTGGTGGCGCTCATGGTGGCATCTTCTAAATGTCATTAGCACCTAAACAAGAGAGAAGACAATCCTGACACTTCAGCAAGGTTTATCTAGACCCTGGATTTGCTTAAATCATTATAAAAGATCAGGGCTTGAAGATGCCTTAACAATCATACCCTTGCTAT
Source organism: Equus quagga (assembly GCF_021613505.1). Classification (NCBI taxonomy): domain Eukaryota; kingdom Metazoa; phylum Chordata; class Mammalia; order Perissodactyla; family Equidae; genus Equus; species Equus quagga. Next base: position 110,815,915 of record NC_060276.1, read on the forward strand.
ACAGACTGTTGTTTGTTTGTTGCTGTTTGTGTGTATGTACACCATATGGCAGAGACCCCTTGTTATATGTGCAAAATCCATACCAATAAGTCCAGTGCAGTAAAGATGCCTATACAGATAAGATTTGCCTAAACCAGTCCTAAAAAGTTGACATAAACATTGTGTCCCATTCCACAAGCAGGGATATGTCCTAATGTCAATTACCCTGGAAAAGGTAAGACATCGCCTTGACACCATGCTAATGTTTGATATAAAACTCTTCCTCAACAGCAATGTTTGATAGAGTAGGGTCAAAGGAGCATGAGAATGTTGGGTACATGAAATGAAATGTGAAAAGAGAAAGGAAAGAAGCAAACACAGGAGACGGGGGGGAACATGAAGCCAAAGAAGCCATGTTACCACTCTTCCCAGGCGCTCTTGAATCCTAATGAAGCATAAACATCCTTGAGATGAAACCAATGGTTCTCAAAGTGTGGTTTCCAGACCAGCAGCATCAGCATCACTGAAGAACTTGTCGGGGCCCACTCCAGACCTACTGAATCAGAAACAACCCCCGCAAGTGATGCTGATGTATGCTCAAATTTGAGAACCACCATGTGCTAAATGTTATCAATGATGTCCACCTGGCTGTGAGTGGGTTCCCCTTAGACCATGGGCATCTCAAGGGCAGTGACCAGGGATCACTAATGCATCTCCAGCACTGGAGTAGGCTGGCACAGAGCCACTTAGTATATATCACTTGAACCAATAAATTATCCTTGTTGGAGAACAGGTAAGTCTTTTTAACAACTGCAAATTTTAATACAGTAATACCAATTTGGAGAGAACAAAGGGGAAGGAAGTATTGAAAGTGGGGTGTGTGAGAAGAATACCAATTTCACAGTTTGGGTCAGCATTGTCTCTTCCTGTTTAGAGAAAAACATACTCAGAAATATCACTTTAAAAGTAAGTTCTAGGGCCGGCCCAGTGGCTCACCGGTTAATTTCGCATGTTCCGCTTCTCGGTGGCCCGGGGTTCGCCGGTTCGGATCCCGGGTGTGGACATGGCACTGCTTGGCACACCATACTGTGGTAGGCGTCCCGTGTATAAAGTAGAGGAAGATGGGCATGATGTTGGCTCAGGGCCAGGCTTCCTCAGCAAAAAAAGAGGAGGACTGGCAGTAGTTAGCTCAGGGCTAATTGTCCCTCAAAAAAAAAAAGTAGGTTATAAGTATTACAGAAATAATCTTAATATCCTCTTTCCTTTTAGTTTTCTACTTGGGCAACAGGGTTAAAATAGCAATCCATACAATTTATAATCTGTCATGAAGTTGTGAACCAACATTTTAGATTCAATACCCTCTGGTAGGAGGATATTCTATTCACAGAAAATATTACTTTACATGGGAAACAATAATTCTGCCTGACAGCTTTTTGAAATAAATATTTTCCCTTTAAGGTACAGTCATGTGTCACTTAAGGATGGGGATAAGTTCTGAGAAACGAGTCCTTAGGCAATTTCATTGTTGTGTGAACATCATAGAATACTTACACAAACCTAGATGGTATAGCCTACTACACGCCTAGGCTGTATGGTTCTAATCTTATGGGACCACCGTTGTATCTGTGGTCCATCATTGACTGAAGTGTTGCTATGCAGTGGGTGACTGTATTTGCTTTAAATAGTTTTCTTGAGATTGTCATATTAAGAGTTAAAAAAAAGACGCAAATGAAAGTATTCTTGGTTAGTTATGTTTCAGAGTTTTGTGGCACCCTGGTAAAGTCTGGCCAACCATTGTGAAGGTCATTGTCTAGGACAGAGGTTCTCAACCAGAGTGATTATGCCTCCCAGGGGACATTTGGCAATGTCTGAACTACGCTGTCACAACTAGGAGGGGGGCTGCTCCTGGCCTCTAGTAGGATGCTGCTAAACATCCTTCAATGACAGGACACAGCTCCCCGACAATGAAGAGTTATCCACACCAAATGTTAATAGTGCCACAGTGGAAAGATATCGGTCAGAGTCAGGAGGCCCTGCTCCCTACAGTAGGGGAACCATACAATTTATCATGTAAACCAGGACACTCTTGAGATCAAAAGGGGATGCTATTAGTAGTTATGCCAGGACAACAGGCATAAACAGGGACAGTCCCAGGCAAAGCCCCTGGTTTCCACACCTAAGGGCTATGTAAACCTGGGCAAACAACATCCTCATCTGTAAGCTGAGGTGATAAGATTAGCCCCAGCGTTCTAGTTCCAGGGATGTAAGCCTTTATTGTCTCACGCATGTGCTATTCTTTATGCATCACCTCTGTCAGTCCATAAACTCTTCCAGAGTAAGCCTCTGTCTCATTCATTTTTCTGTCTCTTTCACTCTCTTAACACAAGCCCTGCAGAAACAAAGTCTGTTGAACCATACTCTTTGCAGCAGATTTACGACTTCCCACACCGGCAAAATGTTAGCATGAAAGATTTTAATAACAAACATATTTTGGTCGTACTTCTCCTTGGGGAACAGATGGGGCTTAACTTTCCCTTCTTGAGTTACTACCATGACCATATAATTTATCTTCTAACCTAGGACACTTTTGACAGCAAAAGGAAATGCTATTAATAACTACACCAGGACAATAGGCATGAACTGGGAGGTACGATTGCCCTAGCCAGTTTGAATGTCATTAGAATTCAAATTGTCCACTAACCAGATGTTTGTGACTGGCAGACATATTAAGCCCACCCCTTATAATTGATGACCCAAATTATATGGCCTTTTTGAAGATAAAACACAGCTAGTTCCTTTCATCCACCTTAGATAGTATTTGAATCTTTCCTTCATTCTTGAAAAGCCCAAAGCTCACCTTTCCCCATACGTATTCCACATTAGACTAGCTGACCTTTTAAAGCAAATGGAACAAGTCCAGGAGCCCGGGTCACATTATTCCTTCTGAGTTTTATCCCATGTTTCAGTTTATATGTTTGGACAGCACATCCTTTAGAGAATGCTGGGGCCCTTTATGATTCTCTTGGGTAAGTGAGGAGAGGAAAGACTCTGGCCCTGGCTTTTCTCTCCTGATGAAGATGGCAAAGCATTTATCTCAGGGCTGGGAGGTTGTAAGGTAAAAACAGGCTCCTCCCACTAATACACATTTACTTATTGACCTATCTGTTTCCCTCTTCCAAAGTGTCCTTGTGAGTATTATTTACCTCCCCATCCCAAGATCTTGTACCAAGTGGGTGTTCAATATATGTTTATTGAATGAATGGATGAACCACAGAGACATTCCACTTGTCCTCAGTATGGATAGAAATCGATGACCCCATGCTGCATCCCATAACAGTCTTGGGACTAAAGAATACTTGAGCTGGAAAGTCCCTTTCCCTCCTCCCCTCCCCCATCCTTACCTCCTCCTTCACCAAATTTTCAGTCCTTGCACAAGCCATGTAGCATTCCAGCACTTCACTGCTTGTTTGAGGCAGAAAAATGAACTTGATGAAAGTCCATAGCCAATGGGAACCAAAAGAAAGAAAATGTAAATAGAACCATCATATGATCCAGCAATTCCACATCTGGATACTTATCCAAAGAAAATGAAAACACTAACTAAAAAAAAAAATCTGCACTTCCACGTTCATTGCAGCATGATTTACAATAGCTAAGACATGGAAGCAACCTAAGTGTCCATTGATGGATGAATGGATAAAGAAGTTGTGGTATATATATAGTGGAATATTATTCAGCCTAAAAAAGAAGGTAATCTTGCCATTTGTGACAACATGGATGGACCTTGAGGGCATTATGCTAAGTGGAATGTCAGACAGAGAATGACAAATATTGTATGATCTCACTTATATGTGGAATCAGAAAAAAATGAACTCATAGATACAGAGAATAGATAGGTAGTTGCCAGAGGTTGGGGGTGGGGGGTGAGCAAAATGGGGTGAAGGAGGTCAAAAAGTACAAACTTTATAAAATAAATAAGTCCTAGGGAGCTAATGTAAAGCATGGTGACTATAGTTAATAATACTGTATTGCATATTTGAAAGTTGTTAACAGTAAATCTTAAAAGTTCTCATCAGGCGGCTGGCCCCGTGGCCGAGTGGTTAAGTTTGCTCGCTCCGCTGCAGGCGGCCCAGTGTTTCGTTGGTTCGAACCCTGGGCGCGGACATGGCACTGCTCATCAAATCACGCTGAGGCAGCGTCCCACATGCCACAACTAGCACCCACAACGAGAATATACAACTACGTACTGGGGGGATTTGGGGAGAAAAAGGAAAAAAATAAAATTAAAGAAAAAAAAAGTTCTCATCACAAGGAAAACAAATTTTGTAACTATGTATGGTGATGGATGTTAACTAGACTTATTGCGGCGATCGTTTCACAATATGTACAAATACTGAATCATTATATTGTACACATGAGACTAATATAATGTTATATGTCAATTACACTTCAATAAACAAAAAAAAAGAATGCCACACTCCTCATTCAGGATTATAATGAACTGATGTCTGCAGAGGGGTTTCTCACCTGTAAAATGCCATGATCACAACAATTATCATCATTGAAATTATTTCAGTTAGTTGGCATCAGGTAATCCTTTTAGAATGCTATTTTCTGAGCAGAGGAAATGAGCCTGGAAGGTTGGAAAGTTCTGTGCACTGGTACTGATGATGTGTGAAGACCTCTCTGTGGCCCTGGGCCTTTTGTGCACAGCCTTTCGTGATGCATTGTTTCCTTGCATCTTCATTCCCCAAACACAGATTGAGAACTTTGTATATTCTGGGCCATGTGCTAAATGCAAGGATTAAAAAGTGACTAAGTAGTCAGGACCCCTACCCTTCACAAGTCATAGTATTCAAAATTTAACTGCCATGTCATTTAAAAGAAGTTTGAAAACCTGTGTAACCTCCTCACCCATTTTTAAGTTGATATCTCAAGTTTTTCATCATAAATTTAAATATTTATAAAGGTTAGAATTACCAATGCGTTATGAATATGGACATTTTAAAACAAAACAGATACATCACTCATTTAAATGTATCCAACAGAATCAAACACCATTTGATACCTATCATCATTCATGTTTTTTTAACATAGGAAGAAATTTTGCAGTGCTATTTCTTTTCCTCCTCAATCTCATATTTCCATTCCACTTTACCCAGAGAATTTTATCCTAATCTAATTTATTCTTATGTTTGAAAGACTTTGGTCGTCCTATAACACACGCGCACACGCACACACATTTTTATCCATGTGACCATCCAGTTCAACTTTCTTGCCAAAGTATAGCTCAGCCATGGTACTGTCGCGTTCAAATCCCAGCTCTACTGTGTAATAGTTGTGTCTTTGGGTAAGTTACTTAACTTCTATGAACTTCACTTTCCTCTTCCATGATATTGGGAAACTAATGTCGCCTATATTGTAAGGTTTTTACAAGGATTAAATGAATCAATATATGAAAATACTTAGTCCAGTACCTGGTGTATAGTAAGCATTTAATAAATGATGGCAAATTATTAATCTACCATGCAAAATACCTCTTACAATACAAAAGGGCCAGCCTGCACAGCATTGTCTTCCATATATACCAGATTCAGGATATTTTGTCCACCCTGCTTTTTCACTCCTAGAGCCCCTAACACAAATCACCAGTTTGCCAGGGGCTCTTTTTCCAAAAGTGCCTCAAGATTTGGTGGATGAGCAAATTACTACTTTCCTCCTGACTGTCTGCCCATTGCCACGACAAACTACTGAAGTTCTGAATGTAAAAACACCAGAAACTAGAGCTTTCTGGCCATTCTAAGGTGCTATGAGGAAATGATGAACTATCATGCACGGTTTCCCCCACACAGATCATTGTAAATCACTCTGCAGCTTTAAGTTACTGTAAGATGATTCATAGCTAATCCTTAATCAAAAGTCACCTCCAATGTGATCAAGGCATGCTGCTTTCTGGTAATCCTAGTAGCTAGGGCAACTTTTCAAGTGAACCTTTGCTAGTAAGTGATCATCTCTTTAATTTCCTTAGAAACACACCCAAGGGAAATGAACGCACGTGATGAAAAGTAAAAGAGTGGCCAGGATGTGGAGCACCTGGAACTCTCGCATATGGCTGCTGGGAGTGTAAAATGGTACAATGACTTTGGAAAACTTTTTGGCAGCTCCTTATAAAGTTAAAATCCACCTTTCCTATGACCAAGCAATTCCACTCCTAGGTATTTGCTCAAGAGGACTAAAACCATATGTCCACTGAAAGATTTGTACAAGAATATTTATTCTGCTTTATTCATAACAGCCAACAACTCACTCGTCCATCAACAGGAGAATGGATAAACAAGTTGTGGTATATGCATATAATGGAACACAATTCAGCAACAAAACAAGGTGAACCACTGGTACACATAACAACATAGATGAATCTCAAAAATGTTATGTTAAGCGAAAGAAGCCAGATATAAATGAGTACATACCATTTGGTTCCATTTATATGAAGTTCTAGAATCTGTATTAATAGAGATCAGGGGGCTGGCCCTGTGGCCGAGTGGTTGAGTTTGTATGCTCTGCTGCAGCAGCCCAGGGTTTTGCCAGTTCGAATCCTGGTTTCGGACATGGCACCGCTCGTCAGGCCATGCTGAGGCGGCATCCCACATGCCACAACTAGAAGGACCCACAACTAAAAAAATACGCAACTATGTACCGGGGGGCTTTGGGAGAAAAAGGAAAAATAAAATCTTAAAAAAACAAAAAGAAATCAGGACAGTGATTACCTATGGAGAGGGGACACTGATTGTAATGGATTACAAAGAACTTTATGAGGTGATAGAAATGTTCTACGTCTCAAATGGGTAGGGAGTTACACAGGTGTATATCTTTATCAAAACTCATCAAACACTACACTTATCATCTGTACATTTCATTAGTGGTAAATTATACTTGAAAGAATTGAGAAAAAGAAAAAACATAGCAGCATTCAAACTTACAGTTGTAAGAGAACTTCAAGATCATTTCACCTTAATCTCCTCTGTTTTGATGCCAGAAAATTCCATACAACAGCTCAAGGGGATGACCACTAAGCTTCAACTAGGGGAAAAGCAAAATCATAGCCTAATCTATCCTCTCGTCAGGCATCTCGAGCTGAATCACACTGCTGGTTCATGCTGGGTTTGCAGTTAGCTAAACTTTTTGCCCCCATCAGCCAGGACCTCTCACGTGAACTCCTGTCAACGCTGGAAAGTTCTCGTCCTGTTGTTCATCTTAGCATAGTTATTATTCACACGAAGCATCAACACTTCCTGCAGCATCTTTAGAATTCCTCCTCTATATGCTACCATGGCCCCTGAAGTTGTTATTATAAGTAGATTATCTTAGACAACTTCAGGAAGTTTGAGGTGAAATCATCCAGAGACCTTTGAAAAATTAGTCTCATATAAACACGTTCTATGAATATGCCAGGAAAGAACCACATTACAATGCGAGAGACACGCATCGGAACAAGAAAGCAAGCGGAGGATCTTGGTTGCCTACGTAACTTGTGTAGGAAGCCTTATAATTAGGCTGTCACACTTGATGAAACAAGCGTTGGGAACACAGCTCAAATCGTGACTGACGTGGATGATTCTTTCCTCTCTCACACGATGTTACAGCGTTAGGTTAGACCTAGGCTGCAGCTGTAGGAACGAAGGGAGAGCAGCGACCTCCTCCCCATCACTGGACTTGAAGGGCCAGGAAAAGTCAAACAATCCCATGAAGGTAGGGGCGGGGGTTGGGGCTTTGTCGTCCACAAGGAAAAAAATTAAAATGTGCTCTTCGGAAATCATGCAATTTTATCAATCCTCGCCTTCAGAAAGATGAAATGTTTAACTTTTCTGTTTGTCATTTTCTGTGTTGTTTTCAAACAAGATAGGGCAAAAACTTTATTGGATACACACAAATGAATATTAAAATCCTATTAATTTCTCACTATGGCCGTACTGGGTAAGGAGGAGAAAGAGGGGAAATGGTTAAAGAGATACCCAAAAGGTGGGCCACGTGCAAATGGAAAAGATTTGCACATTTGCATGTTCCCTACCCCCAAAATAATAATAGTATCCACTGACTGAATGCTTACTATTTGCCAGTCACTATGCCAAGCACCTCAGAAGGACTCTGTTTGATATGTCCTGTTATTATCCCCATTTTACAGGAGAAGAGATTGAAGCTTAGAGAGGTTAAATATCGGAATATATCTAGGGAACAGTACGGCTGGGATGTGAGCCTAGTCAGTTTTCCCACTGAGCCTGAACCTTCCACCACCACTTTATACTGTCCCTGGGCCCCAACCCCCAGCACACCTTCATTGTGGGGAATGCCGATGTCTTTTCCAAAGATTTGCAAGGGAAAATCCAACCAAAAACTCAAATCTGTCAGAGCAAAAGAAAGTAGTATCTCAAAGTAAGTTTTTAACCTTTACACATGCATGCCCATTGGATACACGGCAAACAATGAAAGGAATCAAGAGGACTGTCGAAAATTACAAGTTCTACAGAAAGCAGAATAAAAGAACGACAGCATTTTCATCTTAATCCTTTTTTCTGGGTTTCTGTTAGGTTAGAAGAATTGTCAAGTAATTGTTCATTTTAAATTCAAAACTGACACAGACTTTAAAGTTAAATGAACTCAAACTAAAGGAAAAAAAAAAAAGCCCCTGGCTTGTGAATTACTCAGTTCCACTCTTCATTATGCATTATTTCATTCCTAGTACATCTTTCTGATGATCACATTCGCACCATTCAGAAGGGCACTGTCTGGCCTCACCGTCTGTCATCAGTGACTAAGTGCTCTGACTACTTACCTCTGATTCTTCCAAATTTGCTAAAAGAAGAAAGACCTTCCACTGAGTTTTAGTTTTAAAATTCCTTCTCAAAGGACTTAATACTTCTCCATAAAGATTCTGACTTTCAGATCAGGGTTTATCAAATTATATTTTAAATGTTAAAAACACGACTCTCATACAAATACAACATGATCATGTATCACAGACTTATTTGTCTCATTCACCAGAGAATAGCAAACTTGTAAAGCTGGTTCAAAGGAAAATTTGAGAGACAGCATACGCTGGCACTGAAAGAATGCAGGAATAAGATTACTAAGTTAGATACAAAAGTAGTTAATATCCTACAGAGCAACAAAAACATAACTTTTGGGGTTATCTATTTTACCGGGCAGAAATTATTTACATCTCATTCAGACAAAAAAGGTTCAAGTTATCATATAACCTCTCAGAAACTGGGTCCTAATCAAGAGCAAATAGTAAATCCAACAAGGGTACCTTTCCCTCTAGAATTAAATAATCCTTGGAGGGGCCTGTTAGGGACAGCTCTTGCATGTTACTGAAAGGACAAGCAGTCATCCTTTTGCTTTATTTCCTAGTTTTAGATAATTTTTCTGAACAAATTTTGTATCTAAAAAGTGTTTGATTAGCAAGAGGCATGGAATTTCAGTTTCACAGTCTTCAAAATTCCCATGAGCAAAAGTATTCTTTGTGGAACTTACTTTGATTTATGACTCTGGACTTCCAGCCTGACCACTGGCCAATTACCTTATTTTAGATGGCGCCAGGTAAATTCACTCTAAGCCTGTGACTCCATCATCAAAATTTTGTATTATTACCCAAATCCCAGACTCCTTCCAAGCTCCCTCCCCTCTCTTCCCTGACACTCATTCCAAAGCCTGAAGGACACTGAAAAACTACAGCCGAGTGTCTTCGGGGGGAGGATACAATCAACTTCTGAGTCACTCTGCCTTAAGTTCCTCTGTGGTCACTCTTGATGTCATCTGTTATTTTTGGAAGGACAATTTACCTTGGGGACTCTGGAAGATTGTACATTCAGTTCCTGTTCACACAGTGCCTTCTCTCAATTCACCTTCACTCCTAAGCAGGCTTGTGTGGCTCAGAAATGCTTCATGGAGAATGCCATACTTCACCTGGCCCTTGGAGTATGTGTAGGACTTGGAAGTATGGAAAGAAGAGTTGAGGGCATCCACACAGGAATAATAAGGTGAGCAAAGGCAGAGAGTGAGAACAAGAACGCAGTGACTGTGGCTTGACTAGAACCAAGGTTTGGGGATGTGAGAAGAGTGACAAGCAGGGGGTATGGGTTATATGACATAAGTAGAAGTTAACATGTGTTGAGTACCTACTATGCGGCAGGCACTTTTGAGACTCATTTTGCAATGCCAATTTCAAATATTATTCTTTATTCCAAAAATCAACATGTCAGAGAGAGACCTTTCACAAAACACAGAAGTAGAGGATGCCTTCCATTTCCCTTAATAATCCACCAACAGTGCCGACTTTTTCTAGAAAATATTGGTCTGAGAGTGGCCTCAGCTGAAAATTAAACACAATCTATGATGCTTGGGTCTTACATGACAAATTATGTCTAAAATTGATATAGCCATTACAATGATCACAATCCTAGTTAATGTTTACCGAGTAATTATTATGTGCTAGGCATATTCTAAGTAGTATATATGTATCGTCCCCCTCAATCCCACGACAGCCCTATGAGGCAAACACTATGATTAATTTCCATTTTGTAGAAAAGGAGTCTGTGAAATGAAGAGATAAGCAACAATGGCAAGGTCACAGAGTTGGTAAGTGGTGGCACTAGGATTTGAATCCAGGCCTCTGACTCCACCTTGAATTGAAATCTATGAAAGAAAACCTGCTGTGATGACTACGTGATAATTGTGGCTCTTCCAGGACTGAAAGTTTAATGAGCACCTGTCCCACTGCAATCTCACACCATCTTACCTCCACCCTCCCAGTCTGACCAGAAGCCAAGAACCAACATGCTGATGAAATTGCTCTAGCTAAAATAATGATAGCATTACAAAAGGCAGAACATCTCATGCAAGCGTGGTGGTGAAAAAGAGAGTAAAGTAATGCAGAGACAAGAAAAGGGCAGTGGACACAGTATTTAGGCCCAGATTCTGCAACTAGACTTCCTGAGTTCAAATCCAGGCTTCATGACTTACTAGCTGTGTGACCTTGAGCAAGTTACGTAACCTCTCTGTGCTTTAGTTTCTCCATCTGTAAAATGGGGATAATGATATACCCCACCTGAAGGTCCTTATAAGGATTAAATGAGCGAATATTTGTAAAGCATGTATAACAGTGCCTGGCATATATTAAGTGTATAACAAATAAATAAACTGAATCATGGAAATTGTAGGCAGGCCATAGTTCTTGTTCATAGCTAGAACCACATTGACACGTATCATAGTGCGTGTCTTTAAAGCTCAATAACAGAAAAGATTCTGAGCACAAGTGTACGGTAAAGAGAGCTGAGTATCTCCCTAAAGTAATTCAATTTTCCTAGTGGGTGATCCATTCATTGTGCTGGCAAAAAATGGCCAGTCAGTCACATAAGATAATATTTCCCAGGAATGGGAATTACCCTTATCTGGATAACATCCCACCAAAATTCTGTAGTGGAAGTCATAAAATTGCCAGATTGGATATATATCTCGTTAAGTAATTGGACAGAGACAAGATTGGTGGGCTGAGCCTTGCCACTTTGGCCAGATCTTCCTATTTTTTTTCTGCTGAAGATTTCTGCCTTCTGTACCAGCTAGACTTGGCCCTTTCTCTCTTAGAGCACTTTTTTTCATAAGCCTCACTGTGGTGTTATTTTATCAAGGAGCAGACTTAATGCCACATAATGACTTGCATAGCTGGATGCTCACATGAGTCCCTTAACTGTGTGCTATACAAGCATGTGTCCTCAGACACCCTGCATAGCTGCTCTGTTGTTCTGCTACCATTATTTATCTTTTACTTCCTTTTCAGCGGTTGCTTCGGCCGCTTTTCTTCCGAGATCATTGCTAAGAGCCAATGCTCCCACCTCACACAATGAAAGAGGTTCTAACAGGTGCAGCAGCTGTTGTAAAATACTGGGGAAGGTACATTGATAGAGACCAAATACATTTTTAGTTCCATGAAGTTTGTCTAGATTCAATTTCACACTTAATTGTTGTGCCAAACAAGCAAAATATTCTAGCAAAATTTGAAGTTGATAGAAATTTTAGCAATATTTTATCAAGCTAGTCCCTTTTTTTGCTAAAACAGATTTTGCTGTTAAAATGTTTTGTACATCTTTCACTGTGATATTCTTACATCTTAGGACCAAAATCATCTTTAGATACCTTCATTTTAAAATGTATCAATTGGCAAATGAAGGCAGCTTCGTTTTTCATAAGGGTTACCCATTAGAAAGGCATCTACTCTTCCCCAGGACCATGTGTTTCCCCAGCTTTCTTTCCCCTTTCTTTTACAAAGCGGGGATGTTTCTGTAGGAGACTCTCCTTCTGGCCAAGGACCCTTCACTTGCCCTCCACACACATAAAACACACAGGTTCTAAAAAGAGAGCATTTAACTTGATTATAAGCAAAGAATCCCAATGGGAAATTATGTGTAATTTCATATGTTCTACTGATGAGCACCAAGTGTTGCCTGTCTTTTGTTCCGGGATTATTTGTACCTCAGGTTTTACCAAAATTACCCTATGTAAGGCTGTTTGGTTGCTAAGTTCTTTCTTAGTATTAACGCCACAAATATCCAAGACAGCTAACTATAGTCCCTACAAAAGATGCAATTCTTTGTTTTGCATATCATGCTGCTGATTCACCATCAACACACGTATTGGTGTTGTCCTGCCAAACAGTTGCTTGGTCCCATTTGTGATAAAGACGTACAGATGTGCCTGTTGGTTGGCTGACGTCAGAGGAGCAGGCTGTGTCTATTTTCAGTCTTCAAGAAAGGCCAAAATGTCCGTAAAACTTTCTGACATAGAACCTTTGCCTTATCTAGTAAGTAGACTCAACTCAATGATTCTTAACCTTGGATTTTCAAGGCTCTCTCTATTTCTCCAAATGCCTCAAAGTGTGTCATGAAAGCTTTTAAGAAATTAGCACATGAAATTAAATTTGGTTCAACCTAAATTTTGTTGGATGTGTTCACTTTGAAGGTAATACATCCATTAAATTAAATTAAAATATGGTGGAAAAATTAAAAGGTGGAAAAAAAATCCTACTTTTCCTCTGCAGTAGAAATAGATACTGATTTAATAAGGACTTAGTAGACTAAAAAATAAACAAAACAAAACAAAATCAAAAACAGCAAACAAACATGATACATACATAATTGGATGCTGAAAGTTCTAACCCTATTTTACCCTCTGTCGACTATAACCCCTAAAAGTGAGGTGTGCTATTGTAATCACATTGACTAACTGGAGGAAACAAGCCTACAATGAGATTGCTGTTTTCCAAAAAATAATTAGGAATAGAAAAAGGTTTTTTAATCTTAAGTAATACTCCAAATGTTAAATATTGGAACAACAGGCAGGCATGGTAGGCCTCCCTTTGTCTCTCAAGTTCTGATGTAAACAGAGACTTGCCTTAGCTTCAGGCAATCTTTGCTTTTACCCAGAGATACGAAAATGCCAAAATTAAACAGTCTCTTCTATCTTGAACATATATGATATCAAATACTCCTAAGACTTACCTACAGACCTAAGGGATATACTGAGATAACTCACAGATGAAACAGACTCATCATGGCATCCATGGTACCCCTGGGTTAAAAAATATCTAAATATATATGACATGTGGCCAAAGAAGAACCTGGTGTGTACCGAATTTTGCTCTTGGAAGATTTCGCCACACTAATTCTTAAATCAATACCTCTACTTAAATAGTTCTTTTCTAGCTTTCTTCCAGTGAACATTTTGGTGTACTAGCAGAGGAAAAAAATAGTTTCAAAAGATAAAAACATTGGCTTTTTCAACCAAATAAAAGGTGATATAATTTTCATTAGTTATTATTTTCAAAATGCCCTATATTTGTGTGAACTCAGAGAGGATCTTAAGCCAGAATAAGATAATTACACAGCCAACAGATACAAACCCAGCAGGGTCTCATCAGGGACTCATGAGGGCTCCAGAAATGTGATTCAGGCCTCATATGTTCAAACAATAACCGATAGATGATGCGTCCAATTTAAAATGGACACACATTCTTTCCCCTGCTCCCATCTAGAAGCAGGGTCTATTTTGCCACCTCCTGGATCTGAGCTGGGCTGGAATTGCTTTACCAACAGAGTAGCAGAATACAGCAGAAATGACGCTGTGTCCATTCCAGACCTAAGCCTTTAAGAGGACTGGCAGCTTTTGATTTTGCTTCTGTTTTTGGAAGCCAGCCGCCACGTAAGAAATGTGACCAACCTGAGCCCACTGTGTTCTGATAATCGCAAGCCACACAGAGAGACCCCAAAGGATGAGACACTACATAGAGAAAGAGCCCCATCAGCCCCAAGGCACCAGATATGGGAGTGAAGAAGCTCTCTTGGAAGTGAACTCTCTACCCTCCACCCCTCTCCCTCATCCCACCCCTTCCTGCCAAGGACAAGAAGAAAGGAGCTGTGCAGCCAAGCCCTTTCTGAATTCTTGACCCATAAAATCGTTCTCAAAATAAAATGGTTGTTTTAAACCTCTAAGTTTTAGGGTGGTTTGCCAAAACAAATTGATAAGCTAAGCATTTTGCATTATTGAAAGCTCAGCTTTAACATAGCTTTTAAAGAGAGGGGAAATTAAGCACAAATTGGATTTTTTTTTACTGTAGACTAGTAAATGACTACCAGGAGAATTATTGCCTTCTTAGCTAAATTTGACTTCACTTTTCCTTATTTAGTCTAATGTAGTAAATGAAGACACTAGATTTTAGTCCCTAGCATAGAACAGATCGTTGCTGCTCTGCTGCAGGGCTGGTTGACAGCAGTACTAGAGAGAAAAACAGCATCTCCAAGAGCCCTTATCAGGAGATTTCATTTTGAAAAAAAAAAGTAACATGATATATTACACTTTTAATAATGACAGAAAGAAGAAAGCACGTAGAAGTTTCGTAATTAAGTAACTTCAGAGACTGTCTATGGAAAAAAAACACCTGTGGAAGACTGGAGTAAACAGAGCCATTGATTTGTTTAATGATTTACAGAGTATAAATCTTGTGTCAGAAATCTGGAGACACACGAAAGGAACGCCCCCATCCCTGCCTTCAAGGAGTTTACCTGCTATGTGAAGAGACAGGCAGATAAACACCTACATTACCGTGTGATAAATCCAAAAACCAAAGTGTGGGCCCAGTGAAGCAGGCTGAAAGGCAGAAAGAGCCAGGAGTCCATTACGTTAGGTTGAACGATGTGAAGTTGCCAATGTTTGACTGAATTTGATCTACAAATATAGCAATTTCTTACAGTTTAACTTAACAGTTTGGTATATGTAGGACATAGTATGAGCAGGGAGAATGTTGGACAACGAAGTTGGAGAGATAAACAGCACCATTTTGGATTCAAAAACAAAAACCAAGGCTCCTTGAATGTCCAACGAATGAGATTGCTTTCTATACTGGAGGATGTAGAATCAAGAAATAAAAGCAGCAGGATGTGGTGATTCATGGGAAGTTGGGGATCAGGGTAAGGGAAGAATCAAGGCTGTCAACCAGAATGGATGATGGGTGGTGGCGATGCCATTCACTGAAATAGAGAATACAGTAGCAGGTTTTCAGTACAGATGATAATGAGTTTATCTTATAATATTTTGAGTTTGCAGTACCTGTGGTACATGCAGTGGAGGTAGCCAGCAGGCAGGTGTGTACACACAAGTCTGAAACTTGAAGGAAAGATCAAGCTTAGAGATACAGATGCATAAGGCATCAGGATATTAAAGAGGGTCAAAACGGTGGGAATAGCTAAGATATCTAAGGTAGAAATTTCAGAATGAGAAGGAAAATGGCTAAGCATGGAATTTAATATTCAATCGAGGCATATATAAAGACGATATACAATAAAGATGCCACCACAAATAAATGAGGGAAGGTAAGCTGTTTAATAGATGAAGTTGGGGAAAAAAATGGCTCACTAATGAAGAAAAGTAAAACTGTACTGATATACACACAAAGATTGATTAACAAACATGAAATATTATACTATAAACTTAAGATGAAAAAGTAAGAGGATGTCTTTGTTAATTAGGAATGGAGATCTTCTTAAATAAAACTTCAAAAGCATAAACCATAAGGCAAAACAATTTGATGAATTTGATTGAAGCATATCTGTTCCATGAAGAACAGCATGAATAACATCAATGAACAAATGACAGAATGGAAGAAGATATGTACAATGTCTAAAACTGACAAGGAAGGAATATCCAACATTTTCCAGAAACTCCTAAAAATGAATTAGAAAAAGGTAGCAAGCTCAATGGTTTACAGGCAATTTACAGAAATCAAAAGCTGAAGGGTCAATAAATAATATGAAGAGATGCATAAACCCATTAGTAACCAGAGAGATGCAAATCAACCCAACAATGCTCTATGGCTTGACAACCACTGGCAACAATAACGAAGTTGGATTAATCCCCAGGGAAGGCAGGATACAGAGACACAGGGATCTTCATGCAATGCTGGTGCACCCGTTCTCTATGGCCATCCAGCAGAATTTTGCTAAATTTGCAACTTAGTCAACTTGTACAAGACTACTCAACATTTGTAAAGTGCACACTATTTGACCCATACATTCCTCTTCAGGAGTAATTCTGTGGGGAGATTAAGAACGTAGCAAGTGTTGAAAGTTGCTGTTTAAGAATAGTCACTAGAGCATCATTTATAATAAAAAATGGGTAAAAACTGAAATGTCCATCAATAGGCAGGCACCTGCTAATTATAAGGTACTCATAATCTAAAAGTACACTCCGCTTGAATGCAAAAGCAGAATTTAGGGGATAAAGAAGCAATCTGACCAGTCCAGATTCCCATATTTTAGTGATGGTATCATTCTCTACGGCAGCAGTTAGCAAACTTTTTCTGTAAAAGGATAGAAAATACATATTTTAGGCTTTGAAGGCATATGGTCTCTATCACAGAAACTACTCAACTCTGCCATTGTAGTGTGAAAGCAGGCACAGATAATAAATAAATAAACAGGTATAGCCGTGTTCCAATAAAATCTTATTTACAAACACAGGCAGCTGTGGCCCTCAGCTGCAGTTCGTCTAGCTCTGCCCTATAGAATAAGGAGATCTTTATAAGTCCTGGTTCTGCAATCAGTTAGTCTTGGGCAACTTATTTTTTCTATCCTATTTCACCTCATTGTAACAACTAAATAGCATATGTGAATACAAATGAACTACTAAATGATGTAAAAATATAGCCTGCTTTTACCATTTCCAAGTGTTTCTACTGTTGTTACATTTATTTCACACCAGCCTTGTGACCTGCCTCTGAAGGTAAGTATTTGATATGCTTTTATCTGTCTGAGAAGCCTGTTAAACATTCATAAACCATTCTACACAACGCTGGTCTTTGTTCACAGTCTTGTAACCATGAGTTTTATCAAAGTCTATTTAAAAGTCCTCCTCTTTGGATCATTCCCGGATTATTCCCATTTTTATAATTTGTAGGGCTGTACAGTCACACAGATCCCTATGCCTAGAAGGACTCCATGCTTGGTGTTGAGGAGGAAAAATCATTTCCCCTCTACCCTTCTAGGTTCGTGGTTGAGACCTCCCTGTAATAAGACAGATTAACAGGAGAAAAACAAACAGAAGTTTAATAACATGTACACCTCCTGTACACATGGGAGAGACCCAGCAACTCCCTGAAATGGCCCAAGACACCACCTTAAATACCATCTCCAGCTAATGAGAAAAGAAGATGTGGGGGGGGGGGGGCAGTTATGGGAGGAGACCAGGAAAAACTCAGTAAACAAGGGTAAGGTTGTTAGGCAGATTTAAGTCCTGCCTTCTCCATTGATAAGAGTTTCTAGAGATTTGGTCATCCTTCTATTCTTGGTACAGAGGGAGACACCATTACAAATGGAGATTCCCCTTATAAATGTAAATGTCTCTTACAAAAGGGCAACTTCTACTCAGTTTCCGAGTAACTGTTTCCTGTGTCTGCTGTTTATTGAAAATAACCAGCTGAAGATAATCCTTATGCCAAAGAGGCATGTTTTGGGGTGGCAAGTACTGCTCTCCTTCATTGGTTTAATGTTCTGCTGTTGTTGTCCTGAAATTCTTAATAATTTTTTAATAAGGGCCCCTGCATTTTCACAAATCATGTAGCTAGTCCTGCTCTTATACACCAGGAAGAAAAATTAACTTTCCAGTTCACATTTACAAACAGCTTCAAGCCACACAAAATGTTTGACAGCAAGAAAACTTAAACGACATTTATTCCTAGGTATAGCCCCACAGAAATGTTTACGATATCTTTCATCTCTTGAGTCTAGTCTGCCTGAGGAAGATTAAAAGGAAGAAAGCTCTTGACATTATGTTAGGTTTATGGACCCCCTCAAATTGGCAGAAATAAAATAGCAGAGTTACAGAGATGAGCAACTGTAAATATTAGGGGTATTTTTGTCCTCTTACTGGAAATATAAAAATACTTGATCCATAAAGGTAATCTTAATAGATATTTTTCAGTGTTATGATAGTATTGAGAATTTAAAACCAAGTCATAATTATCTACCACTTGCATATGGAGGGGAGCAGAATTTGCCACTGCAAAATGTGTCTCTTTGGCTCGAGGATTATTTTGGGCTAATTATTTTTAAGAAACAAAAGACTCAGGAAGAAACTTTGACCTTTCCCCTAACCGCCTAAGAGAATTAAGATAGAAGGCCTGTTCTGGGAAGGAGCTATGATCATAGATAACTCTAGTATAATATGAACTAGGTATGGTAGACAGGGAGGAACCTAGCAAGGCCCGTTTGATCAAAGTCCTATCTGTGTCCCATTGTGTCTAGATGACCCAACAAACATCTAGTTACCAAACATTAATTCTTTTCATCTTCCTATAAATTGCCACCTTTCCCTTTGAAGGCCCAGGCTCCTGCCCCGTTCTCCTTAGTCCAGAATGACATATATACCTCATTTTGCCTGACAGTCTTTGGAATTTTTCATGCTTATGTGAATTCCCCATGCATACCTATTAAATTTGATTTTCTCCTGTTAACCTGCTTTCTGTCATTTTAATTATTCAACCAGCCATAAGAACCAAGAGGGGAAGGGGGGAATTTTCCCCACTCCTTCACATAGTTATAAATAACAATTATTTTGTGGCCAAAATGCAAATGCATACTTTCAGAGTACTACATTAAACACTTACAAGAAATTCACCCTGCTATTTACACAGAAGGCAAGAGTGTGCTGGTACGAATGCTTCAGTACTCTACTGATAGTGTCTGGCACACAGAAGAGGATCGGTTGACTGTGTTTGCCCAGAAAGCAAGTGCAAACAATGATTGGTTCTATCTTAGAAGAAGAGAGGAAGCTGCTGGTGGGACACAGGCATTGCCTAAGAGCCACAGCAAGGGCTCAGTGGCTTCCCCTTGATTTCCAAATCACACTGACCAGTTTCCAGCACTCTACAATTAGGTATTCAAAATTAAACAGACAACTGCATGTTTTTTATTTTTTTTAAGGGGGGGGCTACTCTTTGTTTTATTTACAATGGGGATACAACATTCTTCTTTTGAAGAAAGCATATTTAGATACAATGAACAATCCACTTTTTGTAAGTAAGTAGTTTACAAGTCAAGGCAAGACAAAACAATATGACTTCAAGACTGTCTTACTCAATAACAAAAGCTATTTCAAGTTAAGTTTCCACAGTCAGTAGGCCAATATTCACTAGTAATGTAGCCCTAGAAATGTTACCCCAAGATTCACCCCTGTCTATTGATGTCCCAAAGAAAAGAATACTCTAACCTAATTACAGATATTGTACATACACATATACATACGTATAAATGCACACATATATGCACATATATACACACATTCATAGAATACACACACACATACACACAAAGTAGCTGTGAATATTTTAATTTTTCCTGACTATGTTATGTAAAAACCATTGCTCAGTCATGGCTCTTGCTTTACAATTTATAATATTCCCACTGCTTGCCATGTGTATATTCCAAGTAGCATTTCTAAAGTTTATATGGGTGTTTCCCTTCTTCCTATTCCAGAATTTTCACTATTTACCTTAAAAATGTTAACTCTTCCTGAATTCACAAATAACGTCCATTTAACTGATAAAAAGCCTTTAGCTGACACAGGTAGTCTAGAAATTCCTTTTGTACAGCTTTGGATATGGAGGAAGGACTCCCAGCAAATGGATTCAAATCAGTTTTGAATACTTAAAATTTTAGAAAATATTGGAGCATTTAGGTCTTAAGATGGATTCATCTCATCATTTATTTTAGAAATCCAAGTTTCTATGTATCTCATGACTTCCTATGCTAATGACAGGACTTTTATCTTTCAGGAAAAAAGCTGGTAAAAATGAATCACTTTCATCTTGAGTCTTTGTGGGGAGTCCCTACTTTCTGAAAAGTCATTTTTATCTGGCATTTTCTCACCTAAACTTTCCATTAACATCTACAGTGCATCATGCTCATTATAATATGTAGCTTCTGAGTCTTCAAAAAAAATTTATTTTGTGTTAGTGTTTAGTATTTTATTAGGTTCTAGGTTTTGAAAATTACTACTCCATGTATGCTATACCAGAATTCTTGATAATGTAGCACACATTTGCTAATCATGCCAGATAATGCAGTGTTCCATTCCAGTTAAAAATTACACAAGACAGGGCCAGCCCCAGTGGCCTAGTGGTTAAGTTTGGCGTGCTCTGCTTCAGTGGCCTGGGTTCAGTTCCTGGGCGCAGACCTATACCACTTGTCTGTTAGTAGCCATGATGTAGTGGCAGCTCACATATGGAAAAAAAGAGGAAATTGGCAACAGATGTTAGCTCAGGGTGAATCTTCCTCAGCAAAAAAAAAAAAGAAAACAAAAAGAAATTGCGCAAGACAAATACTCATTTTCATCATTTATGATCAACGGTAAGTTACATAAGCTACATTTTTTTTTGCCTCTGGCTCAAAATTAATTTTAGTGGATGGGAAGCTGATCCATTTCTTTAAATATACCTATATATAGTACAGAATCTATATGAAGAAAACTTTAAAACTCTACTACAGAGCACACACACACACAAAAGAGAGAATTAAAATCAACTTTAAAATATCTCTATTTTTTCAATAGAGTCAATATCTTAAAAATATCAATTCTCTCTACTTCTATCAGAAATGAAAGCATGCCAAAATGACTATAATGAAAAGAGTTTGATTCTGGCATTTAATAGAAAGATCAATGTAAGAAAATAGAATATAGACAGAGAGTAAAACAATTCAAGGATTTAGTAAATCATAGGAGTAACAGTTTATATCAGTGGAGAATATGGATTATTCAATAAATTATATTAGAACAACAAAATATCTGTCTGGGGAAAAAATTAAATGAATGCATTTCTCAGTCCTTACAACAAAAATAAATTCAAGATATATTAAAGATTTAAATTTAATAAAAATTAAACCAAATATACAAGAAAGCTCGAAGTAGTCATTTTAAAAAGCATAATCTTGAGCCCTCAGATGAGGGAAACAACAGAAAGAGTAAACAAATGGGACTTCATCAGACTAAAGAGCTTCTTCAAGGCAAGGGAAAACAGGATTGAAACAAAAAAACAGCCCACTAATTGGGAAAAAATATTTACAAGTTATTTATCTGACAAAGGGTTAATCTCCATAATATATAAAGAACTCACACAGCTCAACAACAAAAAATAAAACAACCCAATCACAAAATGGGCAGGGGACATGAACAGACATTTCTCCAAAGAAGATATATGGATGGCCAATAGACACATGAAAAGATGCTCATCATCACTAATCATCAGGGAAAAGCAAATCAAAACTACACTAAGATATCACCTTACACCTGTTAGAATGGCAAAAATATCCAAAACCAAGAGCGACAAGTGTTGGAGAGGCTGTGGTGAAAAAGGAACCCTCATACACTGTTGGTGGGAATGCAAACTGGTGCAGCCACTATGGAAAACAGTATGGAGATTTCTCAAAAAGTTAAAAATAGAAATACCTTATGACCCAGCCATCCTACTACTGGGTATCTATCCTAAGAACCTGAAATCAGCAATTCCAAAAGTCCCATGCACCCCTATGTTCATCGCAGCATTATTCACAATAGCCAAGTCATGGAACCAACCTAAGTGCCCAGCAACTGATGACTGGATTAAGAAGATATGGTACATATATACAATGGAATACTTCTCAGCCATAACAAATGACAAAGTCATCCCCTTCACAACAACATGGATAGACCTTGAGGGTATTATGTTGAGTGAAATAAGCCAGACAGAGAAAGATGAACTCTGTATGACTCCACTCATAGGTGGTAGTTAACAAATGGACAAAGAGAACTGATAGGTGGTTACCAGGGGGAAGGGGGGGGGGGGGGGGGGGAGGGCACTAGGGGTGAAGTGGTGCACCTACAACATGACTAATAATGATGTACAACTGTAATTTCACAAGGTTGTTAACTATCATAATCTTAATTTAAAAAACAAGTATAATCTTGAGTACAAATGGCTTTTCTAATTAAGATGCAAAACCCAGCTGTCATAAAACAGTGGCTCTCAACCTTGGCTACACATTAGAATCATGTGAGGAACTTGTGAAAAGTTTCACTCCTTCAACTCCACTCGGAACAAAATGAATCAGAACCTCAAGTCTCTATTTTCGTTTCGGTTTTTGTTTGGTTGATTGATTGATTGATTTTTTTCTTTATTTTGATTGATTTTTTTCTCTCTTGGTGATTTTGATACAAGGTTAATCTTGAGAACAACTGCCATAAAAATAAAACCTTCAGATTATCTCTTATATCACGCTGGAAATTATCTCAGATATTCTTTGCCAAGAGTGGCCCAACTGCCATTTTTACTGTGCAGCTGCCACACTGCACCCTCCTCTCATAGAGGCTTGCTGCCTTCTTGGCCTTCACTCAGAAATGAAAGGACAGATCCTTTCCACTCCCAGAATGTTGACAAACTTTTAAGGGTCCATTAGTAGGGATGCTGGCGAGAAACAGAAGACATACTCAAATTGTGTAATTTGAGAAGAGTTTGATAAAGAGATTGTATACAGATGGAATGATTCATATCTTAATTGTGGTGGAAATTACATGAATCTACACATACGATAAAACTTTATACGACTATAAAAAAAAATGAGTGAGGGGCCAGCCCCGTAGCTGAATGGTTATGTTCACGCACTCTGCTGTGGTGGCCCAGGGTTTCGCCAGTTTGGCTCCTGGGCACGGACGTGGCACTGCTCGTCAGGCCACGTTGAGGCGGCGTCCCACATGCCACAACTAGAAGGACCTGCAACTAAGATATACAACTGTGTACTGGGGGGATTTGGGGAGATAAAGCAGAAAAAAAAAAAGAGATTGGCCACAGTTGTTAGCTCAGGTGCCAATCTTTAAAAAAATAAAGAAATGAGTGAATGTGAAAACTGACGAAATCTGAGTAAGGTCTATAAAAGTCTAGTCAATAGTATTGCACCAATGTAAATTTCCTTATTTTGATACTCTTACACATATAAGATGTTATCATTGAGTGAAATTGGGCAAGGGTACACAGAACCTTTTTGTACTATTTTTGCAAGCTTTTGTAAGTCTATAATTATTTCAAAATAAAAAGTTAAAAAAAGAGACAGATTGGATATACCAAGATGTGAGTGTAGAGGAAGAAAATCACACAACGGATGTTGTAGCAACCCAGAACTCAACAACTGGGCCCAGTTTCCCACTCTTAGGCCTGAAATAACAAGAAGAGTTATAAGAAGAGAGAGACAGAGAAAGCACTCACAAACACAAGCTGTATGGAAAGGACTATCCGACAGGTGCTGTGACCTTGAGACAAGGGATGCCAAGTGGGCCAAGACGTGGAGTTCATTAAAACTGGGACCTGGCTCATTGTCTGAGATTGAGCAAAATTAGTTTGGGGGCCTGAGAGAAACTGTAAAGTTTGGAACAACCACTGGAAGGGAATTTAGGAGGCAAGGAAAGATTTTATAGGGAGCCAACCTGAGATAAGTAAATAATTATCAAACACATTTGTTATCACATTTTAAGCAATGTTAAATAAATTCCAGCAGCATTATATAATTGTATTAGTTGGGAATCTTCAGAGAAACAGAACCAATAGGGGGTATATATACTTATATTTATATATGTATTTATTATAAAGAACTGGATCATGTGATTATGGAGGTTGAGAAGTTCTAAGATCTGTAGCCAGCAAACTGGAGACCCAGGAGAGCCAATGTGTAGTTCTAGTCTGAGTCCAAAGGCCTGAGAACCAGGAGAGCTGACGGTGTAAGTTCCAGTCTGAAAGCTGGCAGACTCAAGACTCAAAAAAGCTGATGCTTCAAGTATGAAGTCTGGAAAAGACCTCCCAGCTCAAAAGAGTTGGTCAGCACGACTTTCCTCTTGTGGGAGAGTCAGCTTCTTCATTCTATTCAGACTCAACTGATTGGATGAGGCCCACCCACATTAGGGAATGCAATCTGCTTTGGTTGGTCTGCCAATGCAACTGTTAACCTCATCCAGACACACCTAGAATAATGTTTGACCAAATATCTGGGCACCCTGTGGCCCAAAGTGACCCATATAATTATCTATCACAGTTATGGACATACAAGTTTTTCTTACCCAGGAGTAACTCATCAGAATAGATAGCTGAATGCCCTGTATTTTGTTTCACTCATAGGGAGATATTAGGGATAATAAAATCCTTGGGTATTGTTACTGGAAGAGTCAGATGATATTTTAGATAAAATATTGTTTTATTTCACACATGCTGGCCATGCTTTCCATAAGAGCTGAAAATTAATTGACTTCAAATATATTTTGCCTTGAGTAATAACTTGGAAATGTGTTCACTGGCCTAAGAAGCTCATCTATGCTTTGGGTTGGCCCCAGTAGGACTGACCTCGCATGTGCACATTACGTTCTATCAGTGATCAACCTGATATAAACCACACAGGGCTCTTAATCCAAGAAGTGGTGACTCAGAGCGATAACACTCTGGACACTTACATTGCCTATGCCTTTGTAAACCAAATGTTACTTAATTTTTTTATAAGAGTGGGTAGCTGACATTGAATCCCATTGTGCCTGCCACAAACTACAGCCAAGATATAACTTTTGATGCTACCGTCACTTTCCCATTCAAGAGCCTATTGGTTTCCTCCTGGGTTGTCCATTGGCAGGGAACCCAGGCTGAGACCACGCACTTAAGATATTGCTCTTTGGTATAAAAAAAAGCCAGGTGTCTACTGTATGCATGGAAAATATCTCTTTTCATGCATTTGTTCATTTAGTCAATCTATACTTATTGAGCACCAACTAGGTGCCTGGAACCATGGCCTGCTGTTATCTGATGTAAGAGCACTTCTAGGCAGAGGGAGCAAGTACTGGGAAGCCAGACCATGTAGGACCCCCTTGCAGCCCATAAGTATTCAGAGTGAGATAAGAAATCATATTCAATTATCTTTTTACCAAAAAAAAAAGTTTTTCATTTTAAAAGCAAAACATAAAAAGATTAAATTATTTTTAAGATAATAGATATTTAGAGAAAGTTATACATGAACTGAAGAAACTTAGAATGGTCTCCATCTGTGTCCAACACATCCTAAGGTGACTCCCAATGAGTCACACCCTTTTATAACCCACCCCCAACCCATGGAGCATGAGTGGGAAATGTCACTTGCTTCTTACCCACTGAATATGGCAAATGTGCTTGGATGTCACTTTCATGACTTCTCTATGTTACATAAGATTTTATCTTAGCAGACTGGAGAGAGAGAGACACTCCTGCCGGCCTTGAAAAAGCAGTCATGTTATGAACTACCTATGGAGAGGCCCGTGTGGCAGGGAACTGTGGGAGGCCTGTAGAAACTGAAGGCAGTCTCCAGCAGCTGGCAGCCAGTAAGAAGCTGAGGACCTCAGCCCTACAACCACAAAGACCTGAATTCTGCCAACAATACATGAGTTTGGAATAGGGCGCCAAACTCCCGATGAGACTGCAGTGCCAGCTGACGCCTTGATTGCAGCTTAGTGAGACTGAGCAGAGGACCCAGCTAGGTAGGACTTGGACTATTGACCCATGGAAACTGCGAGATGATAAATGCAGGTGGTTTTAAGTCAGTATGTTTGTGGTATTTTGTTATGCAGCAATAGAAAACTAATATACATTATCACATTGGTTTTCTCCTCAAGCTTAAATACGACCTTTTTTTTTTCCTTTTTTTGACTTTCCCGGAGCCAGTTCTCTTTTGGGGCTTATGAGCTCAGGAACACTGGGCAGTTCAGCATCAAAAACCAAGTTTCCTGGTGAATATTTCTACTGCCTCAAAATAGTGTCATCAGGGACATTGATGAGGGGCGTGCGAGGCACAGCATCTAGGTTTCAGCATTCTTCTATGAGAAAGATCTTTTCTTTCCTAACTTCATGCTCTCTGTTTTTATGGCTCTCTTGGTTTTCTTAGAGGAACTAATGTTTGAAATCACCTATGTTGATGCTAAGTAAATAGGCCTGGACTGGAGTTTATCTAATACATCGTTTGACACAGAACAGGCACATAATAGCCCCAGTGTGAAGCACAGAATTTTCTAAGAGGTAAAAAAACCCAAAACACTGAGACAAATCCGATTGCCCATAAATCATGTGCTGCGGTGACAATCCAGTCAAAGGGAGATATGGTGGAGGATCAAGACTGTAATAATAGGAGGGGGGAGGAGGGGTTGTAGTGGACACTGCCCTGCCCAGATCCTTGGTATTGGCTGGGGCATCAGTCCTCTAGTTGTTGTGATTGTCAGCTGCTAATAGGTCACAGCTGCCCTCTTCTGGAATTGGTTTTGGTCAAGAGGAAACTGACTTACCCAGGAGGTTTTACACACACACACACACAAACATACACAGATACACACACACAAAGGAGAGGCAGTTCACGGCTAATGACTGTCTGTTGACTGACAAAGACATTAAAAAAAGCCAGCTCCCTTGCTTCCATATGGGAGCACACTGTGATGCTATTCACGTTCCAGAGCTCTCCATCAGATCAGGCGGAGGCTGGTCTTCAGCTGAGATCACACTTAGCTTTTTCCTGCCTTCCTCATTCACCCTCAGGAAATCTCTTGCACAAGAATCACCATCTCAAGTTCCGTTTCCCAGGAAAATAATCTGTGACAGGGGAGCTTCTTGGATGTTGGCAACGTTCCTTTTTTTTTCTCATTTAACAGCTTTATTGAGATATAATTCACATACCATACAAGTCTCATATGTGAAGTGTATAATTCAGTATTTTTATCATATTCATAGGGTTGTGCAACCATCACCACAATTTCACTTTAAACATTTTCTTCCCCCCTAAAAAAAAACCTCATACCAATTAGCTGTCATTCCTCATTCCCCAACACCCTGCGCCACTCAGCTCTAAGCAACCACTAATCTACTTTTTATCTCTATGGATTTGTCTGTTCTGGACATTACACACAAATGGAATCATACAATATGTGATCTTTTGTGATTAGCTTCTTCCACTTAGCATAATATTGTCAAGGTTGATCCACGTTGTAGCATGTATCAGCACGTCATTTCTTTTTGGTGTTCAGTAAGATTCTATTCTATGCATATACCATATTTTATTTATCCATTCATCAGATAATAGACATTTGGGTTGTTTCCACTTTTTGCTTATTATGAATAATACTGCTATGAATATTCATGTACAAGTTTCTTTGTGTGGACATAAGTTCTTGTTTCTCTTGCATAGATACTTAGGAGTGGAATTGCTAAGTCATATGGTAACTTACGTTAAATTTTTTGAGGAATTCAAACTTTTTTCCAAAGTGGCTGCACCATTTTACATTCCCACCTGCAATATATGAGGGTTCAAATTTCTCCATGTCCTCACCAACATTTGCTATTGTCCACTTTTTAAATTATAGCCATCCTAGTGGGAGTGAAGTAGTAACTCACTGTGGTTTGATCTGCATTCCCTAATGACTAATGATGTTGAGCATCTTTTATGTGCTTATTAGCCATTTGCGTATCTTCTTTGGAGAAATGTCTTCTCAAGTCCTTGTCATATTTTAATTATTCTCTCTTTTTATTATTTAGTTGTAAGTGTCCTTTATATATTCTAGATATAAATTCCTTATCAGATAAATGATTTGTAAATATTTTTTACCATTCTATGGGTTGTCTTTTTTTGGGGTCGGGGGAGGAAGATTGGCCCTGAGCTAACATCCGTTGCCAATCTTCCTCTTTTTGCTTGAGGAAGATTGGCCCTGAGCTAACATCCGTTGCCAATCTTCCTCTTTTTGCTTGAGGAAGATTGTCCCTGAGCCACTCTTCCTCTGTTTTATATGTGGGGCGCTGCCGAAGCATGGCCTGATGAGCAGTGTGTAGGTCCGTGTCCAGGATCCAAACCTGCGACCCCAGGCTGCTGAAGCAGAGTGTGCAGACTTAACCACCATGCCACCGGGCCAGCCCCAAGAAGTTATCTTTTTTTCTTGATGATATTGTTTAATGTTCCATTTCTTGACCCAGGTGTAGTTACATGGGTGTATTCACTTTGTGACAATTTATAAAACTGTGCACTTTTGTTTTCATTATAATTTAATAACAAAGGGTTTTTATTCTCTTATTATCAACGTAAGATTGTAATCCATTTCTACTCTGGTTCCTGATGGGGTTCAGAACATACTACCACAAATTATGGCACCTTGGCATACTGCATATTTTAAGCTGAAGGAATTGAGAACAGGCATGTGCAGGAAGAACTTTCTGGCCTTCCCCTGGAGCAAGTCATAAGACTCTCAGGTGAGAGGTACCCTCCCTATAACCAAAAGAAAGGAGCATCCTTATCTTTGAAGACAAAGAGACACAGAGAGGAATCTGAACAAAGAGGCCTTGCTAAGTTTCCCCCAGTTTACTACCCTTAGCTCATACTCTGTCCTATCATATCTTCCCATGACTTTCTACTCTTCATCAAAGCTAGCATAAAAACACTCAGGTTTGGGACCAGCCTGGTGGCATAGTGGTTAAGTTTGCGTGCTCTGGGGTTTGCAGGTTCAGATCCCAGGTGTGGACCTAGCACTGCTCATCAGGCCATGCTGTGTTGGCATCCTACATAAAATAGAGGAAGATTGGCACAGATGTTAGCTCAGCGACAATCCTCCTCAAGCGAAAAGAGGAAGATTAGGGGCCAGCCCCGTGGCAGAGTGGTTAAGTTCATGCACTCCACTTTGGCAGCCCAGGGTTTCACCAGTTCAGATCCTGGGCGCAGATGTGGCACCACTCATCAAGCCATGTTGAGGTGGCATCCCACATAGCACAACCAGAAGGACCTACAACTAGAATATACAGCTATATACTTGGGAGCGGGGGGCTGCTTCAGGGA
The DNA here is from genome assembly GCF_021613505.1 of Equus quagga. Classification (NCBI taxonomy): domain Eukaryota; kingdom Metazoa; phylum Chordata; class Mammalia; order Perissodactyla; family Equidae; genus Equus; species Equus quagga. The sequence continues at coordinate 110,845,329 of NC_060276.1, forward strand.
GAAGAAAAAGGAAAAAAAAATGAGAAGATTGGCAACAGATGTTAGCTCAGGGCCAATCTTCCTCACACACACAAAAAAACCACTCAGGTTTAACCATTTCTTTAAGTCTTAATTTCCTTATGGAGGCTCCTGTGTCACATAAAACTTATATTAAATAAATGTGCACGCTTTTCTCCTGTTAATCTGTCTTTGTCAGCCTGATTTTCAGACCCAGCTAGGGACCCTAAGAAGATCGAGGAAAACTTTTTTCTCCCCCACATTCCCTTAACTCACGTCAAAAATGATGAGGATTATTTTAGGCTGGTTACTTTTAAAACTGCAGATGAGAAGGGGGGCTGGTTACCTTTAATAAAAGCAACTCTGAGGAGCAGGGTTTGCTTGCCCTTTGTTGGGAAACATTTACATTTGTAAGGGAAACCTCCATCTGTAAAGATGCCTCCTCTCTGTGCCAGGAAGAAGGGGGTTGACCTTATCTCTGGAAACTCTTAATCAATGCCAAAGGCAAGAACTTAAGTTGTTTACTGTCTGGCAACCTCACGTAACTGATCCCACCCAACATCCTCCTTAGTCTTTAGCTGAAGATAATATTTAAGCGGTGGCTTCTGCCATTTACTTAATCCGGTTCTATTCTTATCTAAAAGTTATAGGACCACCCAATAAGGAGACCCTACAAGCACTGATACCATTTTAACAACTTTTTTACATATTCTTTCCTTTGTCTTGTAAAGAGATAACTCACATACCTACGCCTTAAATTTAGCCTTACTCTCCACCCAACTTTGCAGCAGCAGCAGCTCCCCATGCCAGCAGCAGCTCTGACTGCCCATGGGTCCTGTCCTCATGCTATTCCACACTATTCTCTAAATAAAAGAGCACTACTGCCAGATCTTGAGAGTCCAAGAAATCTTTCTTTCGACTCCTCGGCTCACTGACCCCACATCAAAAAAGATCAGGCAAACATCATGGAAGATTCTCATAGATCACTTCATGTATATCCTTCATTCTAGAGGCAAAGAAATCTTAGAGTAACTGAGTGGTGGTTTTATTACCATCACCACATCCTATATTTCAACCTTGCCTGATTTATACCAAGTCACCCCAATATATTACCAAAATCCATTCCAATATCGCTCTTCCTTGTCAACGTACGTGAGTGACCAAATTCCATAAATTAAATGATTTGCAACCTCATTTTGCAGGGCAGGAGGCAACTTTCTCAGAGACCTTATATTCTCTGTGGCCTTTTATATTATCCAGGCTTTTCTCCTCCTCTGATTTATTTGTTCAAAAGCTACCTACTTAGTTTCTATATGTGCCAAGCAGTACGCAAATCACAAGATATTCAGTGATGAGCAAAACAGACATAGCTTCCAGTGTGATGATATTAAACGACAAATTGCACATTGAGAGTATTATTTGAAAGTGTGGTAAGGGTTAGGAAGAAAGTGTACAGGATACTTTGAGAAACAAGGACTCCGAAGTTAGATTTGGGAGTCAGGAAAAGCCTCTCTAAAAAAACAGCATTTAACCCTTGCCCAGGAAGAGTTAGAGATAGCCCAGCAGAGTTGAGGATTTTCCAGAATGAAAAAAGAGCCTGTAAGAAGGCCTTGAGGCAAGAAGAGCCTACAGCCTCAGATGAACTGAAGGATTAGTCTGTCTAGAATTGCATTGTTCAATATGATAGCCACTAGTCATGTGTGGCTATAGGACACTCAAAATGTGGATACAAGAAAAATTTGAAAGAATGCCTTATTGATATTGACAAATTTTGAGTTGCGTTTTATTTACACAATACTCCTTTGAATTAAATGCTAATATTCTGAGTTGATACAAGAGTTAGTGAATTTACTTGACGGGAACAGATGTAGTTTTGAGACTGATGTACTTTTGCTCAAAAGTCAAATCAATTCTTCTAAAACAAATAAACCAGTTTTGTCAATGTGGATGTTGATACTAAAGAGAAATTAATTTTTTGTTACTTGATTCAATTACTGGAAATTTTCAAGTATTCTTGGAACAACTTGGATACGTGAATCTCCTTTTTCAACAGTAAGTTTTATGAACTCTAAAGACTGAAGGGATTAACAGCCCACCAAAGTGGTATGAAAGTTACTTTAAACTGAAAACATCTGAGCAATCAGCAGCCACAGAAAGAAATATTGCTTAAACTTAAGCAGAGCCTCCAAAAAATACAGCTGCCATTGACCTCTCCTACTCTGAGGGAGTGTCTTGACTGGTAAAAGACTGACCCTTAGCACCAGGAAGTGCAAATTCAGCTGTCCATTAGCATCAAAAATCCTAATAGACCCTTCTATACTCTCCCACTGAAGCCCTAAACAACCACCCTCTTTTGTTACGTTGATACACAAACATTTACCTCTGGGTATTCAGTGAATTAGTCATTACTGAGTGCTCAACTCCCACTAAACTTTGTCTTTTCTCCTGTTAATCCATTTATTGTCAGTTAATTCATAGGCCCCAAGCACTGGACCCAAGTTGGAGGAAGAAAAAGCATTTCCTCCCAATGATGAGGATTTTTAGGCTGCTTAATTTTAAAATGGCTTATGATGAGGATTTTTAGGCTGGTTAGTTTTAAAACTACAGATGAGATTCAGGCTCCAAGGAGAGAAATTTGTTTTGCCCCTTTGTTGGGAAACATTTACATTTCTAAGGGAAACCTCTATCTGTGAAGATGCCTCCCTCTCTGTGCCAGGAAGAAGGGGGAATGGTCTTATCTCTAGAAGCTCTTAATGGGGAAGGCAAGAACTTAAGTTGGTTGCTGTCTGGCAATCTCATGTAACTGGTTTAGGGTGGTGGCGTCTAACCTTTCTAACCTTTACTTAATCCGATTTGATTCTTGTCTAAAAGTCATGGGATCACCCAATGACCAGACCCCACCTGCACTGATACCATGTTAACTTTTTTTCATGTTCTTTCCTTTGTCTTGTAAAGAGATGAATCATATACCTATGCCTTAAATTTAGCCCTAACCCTCAACTCGGGGCAGCAGCAGGAGCTCTGACTGCCCGTGGGTCCTGTCCCCACGCACCAGCTCTGCCTGCCCATGGGTCCTGTCCCCATGCCAGCGGGGGCAGCAGCAGCGGCTCTGCCTGCCCATGGGCTCTGTCCCCATGCCAGCGGGGGCAGCAGAAGCGGCGGCAGCAGAAGCTCTGACTGCCCATGGGTCCTGTCCTCATGCTATTCTATACTATTCTCTAAATAAAAGAGCACTACTGCCAGATCTTAAGAGTCTAAAGAAATCTTTCTTTCGACTCCTCGGCTCACCGACCCCGCATCACCAACAGTTTTGGCAACTGAGGATGGGATAATTGGGAGACTACAGCGGAGATCCCATGACCAACCCAGTAAAGGTAAACTTTCTTTACCAGTAAGACTCCCTCCCAGATCTCTGCTCAGGATCCAGTCAAGTGAGGGCAAGCAAGAGCCTCTCCTTGTCTTTTTTAGAAGAGATTTTCCAAAATTTAGATTTACAAGAGAAAATTGAGGTTAGAACTAGTTTTTTGGATGCTGTGACTCTTGTTATAGATAGCTATTGTATCCTCTTTTCAGTAAGATCTGTCTGGCTGCAGTTTGGAGAATGGCCTGGATGAAAGCAAAGATGGGAGACCAGTGAGCATGCTCTTTCTACAACTCAGGGCATGTGCGGATGCTCCACATCTCTGAGACAGAAAATCTCCTTAGGGCCTTGGGTTTTCAAGAAAGACCATGCCCATCACAGCCATCAGAGTTTGCTGCCGTGAAGAGCACCCTAATTCACCACCGAGGTCTCAGAATCCTCAAACACTTCAGTGATGCCCACTTGTGTGCACTTGTTATCAGAGTGCACCTCATTGATCTAGTCCAGTTGTATTCAAAATTTGTTTAGTACTAGGCCTCAACAAAACAGAATGGCTCTGGTTGGAGTTGGGGTAGGGATTCAGAGCCCCAACCACTCACCCCACCCTTTCTAGTAGAAGCCTTTGGGAAGTTCTTCAGAGCCCAGTTTGAAAACCACTACAATATAGTGAATATTTTACAACTACCATGGCTACGATCTGTAGCAGTGGCCTGTACAAAATGACTGTGGATGGGGGCCGGCCCTGTCGCATAGTGGTTAATTTTGGCATGCTCCACCTTGGCAGCCTGGGTTTGTGGGTTCAGATCCCAGGTGTGGACCTACACCATTCATCAGCCATGCTGTGGTGGCAACCCACATAGAAAACAGAGGAAGATTGGCACAGATGTTAGCTCAGGGCAAATCTTCCCAGCAAAAAACCCCACAAAAACAAAAGCAAAATGAGTGTGGATGACCACAAATAGGCAAAAGACATCGTCTAAAATATTTAGAGGAAAGGTGCAGGTGAGGAGTAGGGTCAGTTCAGTAGGAATATCAAGGATGTTCCTTGACCCCAGCTCTCCCTCCATCTGAGCTTGGCTCCAGATCTTTAAGAGCTTTCCTACTAAACCTATTTAGAACAGCAAAATTACGAACATCCAAAATATCTAACAACAGGGATTAAAAAAATGTTCACTATAGATATGCATATTAACTATATATTACTTTTAAAATTTACAATAGAAAGTTAAGTGAAAAGGGCAGGTACACAAATTTTATGTGCATTCTGAAGGACTGGGTAAAATATGTGTGTATAAATATGAACAGAGACAAAAACAAAATTCACAAAGGTGAACCAGATTGTTTTGTACTATGGTGATTTACGAGGAGTTATTTTTTATTTTTAATAACATTTCCCTTAATATTATGTTATCTTTTAATCAAAAAAGCCTCAAAAATTCTTTTTTGGAAGATAAATTGTAAAAATAAAAAGATAAAATGCAAAAGAAAGTATGTTATAAGAGCAAAAAGCTTTTCTGAAGTGTCAAGGAGAGGAAAAGGTTCTTTCCCTCATGGTACCATCAGCATCACTAAGATGGAAAATCAAAAGTTGTTTCCAGGAACAACTGTTGGAGCCATGGTGATCCGAGCCAGAAATTTCATAAGTGCTTTCTCAAGCCATTATACAGAGGAGTTACGAGTATAAAAGACAACTTTGCAAGTGATGTGTTCTGCATGTTTCAGAATACCCATAAAGTTAGTTCCCTAAATCACTACAGTTTGTAGAAGACTTCGCCATACTCAAACATTCGTGTTATTTTCTAACACAGATTTTTTTTTAAGCTTCATTTTGAAATAGTCTCAACTGGCTTATTGAGTCTCCTGAGTGTCTCCTTTTAAGATTCTATATATTACTTGCTGGGAATCTAGCCAAGGTTGAAGAAATTTTTTATTTTTATTTTTGTTTTTTGCTAATAATCAATATCCTTAAACTTGAGAGGAAGCCTTAGGAAAGTGGGTGGCCCATCAGGTTCCCAAAGATAATAATACTCACAGCCACCAGATGGGCATTGTTCTGCTTAATTTAGGAAGAGATAGGAGAAAGCCTGGCGGGGAGTGGGGGGGTGGGGGGGGCAGTGAATTGAAAGATCAAAAGAATGAATATGACAATCTCAAATTATTAACACCCTCCATTTTGAAAGTAAAAAGGCCATTTTTTTTTAAACCAATGGATCAGTGGATTAACATCCGAACTAATTTGAGAGAAAAAAGGAACTTTTGCAAACCACTCCTCTTCTACACAGTTCTGTAGCTGAGAAGGTTTTCAAAGCCAGAGTCCCCAAAGCAAGAACTAAGGAACCAGGGATGATGAACATATAAGAAATAGCTCCCATCAGGCAAAGGAGAAGAGTCTGGAAGTCCAGAAAAAGGAGCAGAATGCCAGTTGGGTCTTCCTGTTTGTATGGGTGGAATAGCGACATTTGATGGATAAATAGAAAACCATAAGGGGACTTTGGAAGTCTAGGTAGATATTTGCTCATTCTGGTTGGCTTCACAAGATGACACAGAACTTAACACATCGACAGTATCAACAACATCAATAGACTTTTATTAATGAATCATTCTAGGAATAAGTCCCCCCCGCCACCACCCTTTATTTCCTAGACACCATGATGAGATAATTTCATGAATTCATGAGTAGCTATGTAGTGGTGGCTAAACGAGGCTCTTGACTGGTGGCTCATAAAAGTATATTTGCTTCTGTCTCAGTTGTCTCAAGATGATGTAGGCATTCACACTGGCTATTAGTCAAGACTCTTTTTGTTGCAAAAAACTAAAATCCAAGTCAAACTCTCATAAACAAAGAAAGGGATTTATTAACTCATCTAGGTAAGAAGGTTCTTAGGATAGCTCACAGAACTGAATGAGGATATACAAAAGCCCACACCAAGGTGGGTTGTCCAAGCCAGGGGATATAAAGCAAGGGTTGAGAGTTACAGAGTCAAAGAACCAAGGATGATGAAATGAGAAGGAATGTGTCCCAATAGGCAAATGAGAAGACTCTGGAAGAAGTCCAAACTGAAAAGCTAGAACCAGGAACTCTGGCTTTCTATCTATCCCTCATCTCTGCTGATCTCTGCTTCTACTTGTGTGTTGGCCTCATTCTCTCCTACTAGAAGCAATCTTGCTATACATGGTAAATTAAATACTTTTCAACAGTTCCTGGCATACATCCTAACACGAAATCCAAGAGGAAGAGTTATCCCCCATGCACATACACTTTGAACCTAGAAAATTCTACAGAAAACTCTAATTGGCCTAGCTGAGGTCACATGCTTATCTCCTGGACCAATCACTTTGGCCACTGTGTCAAATGCTTATTCTTGTGGCAAGGGAGGACAAGGTACTGTGATAGAAAATCCTACCAGAATGCATGGAGTGGGGGTGAGGGCAGAAATTCTGCAAGGGGAAGAGAATGTTGAACCAGAAAAGGAATATGAAAGGATCATGGGCAGATGAGAATAATAGCTACCTGAGTCCTTATACATCTTTCATCCTCCTTATTATCAAAGAATGATTGTTCTTGAAGGCAAGTCACATTCAACTATTGTCAACAGTGGTGCAAAACCATTTACCTAATGATGTCATTTATTTACAAACACAGCCAAACTCTAATTTTTTAAAGAGGAAAACTGAAGGTATTAGTTAAAATGTAATACGGCTTAGTATTTTCACATAGTCATCAGAACTGCAGTGGTGGTGCAGAAGAATTGAACCACAATATTTCAAAGTTGATTGAGACCTCTCTTCCAACCCCTCATGTTACAGGAGAGGAAGCTGGGGTTCTGGGGAGTTCTGTGTCCAGACAACTCCCAAGGCTTGCAAGGAAAGAGGCCAGGATCAGAACACAGATCTTCTGTCATTCAGCCCACTATTTCCATTGGAGAGATCAGTATCTAAATACAAATAACAACACATTTTCCACTTTTAAAATGGAAGAATGTAGAATGTTACTTTTTTCCATAAAGAATGTTTGTTTATTCGTGGAAAATTTTATTTTCTACCCAATGTAACTTCTTCAGTATGACACTGATTGCATATTCAATCAAAGTATGCTAGTGGAGTTCCTTTCAATCACCAAAACGTACCTCATTAAAAATAAGAGAACTGAACTAAAAAATATTACTATAAGAAGACCATAAAAAAAGTTTTGAAAGAAAGAAGGTGTGATAGATAGAAGTTTACATGATTTTCAATTAGCTTAAAGTACAAAATTTCCAAAAAACAGTTTTATTTATATTTAAACTTTCTCATGATTTTTTAATAAGGCAAATACGTAATAAATTTAAATCATACAACCAAGTGTACACATTGACTAAAGAAAGTCTAACAAAATATTGCTCTTCTGTGACCAAGAAGAATAGAATATAGGAGGCAAAATATTTGTTTTCCTGAAACTTGAGTAAGAGTCACCTTAGGTCTATTTATTTAATGTAACTTTTTAGATAAGGCTATTTTTTTAAAAAAGATTTTTAATATTTCAGGCACTATTTCTGACATAGTGAAATTAGTTTGAAGTTAATAATGGTCCAATTTATTCTTGCATCAATCAAAAGGCCTCCGTAATTCAATTCAATAAATATTTTTTTGAATTTCCTCTATGTGTGAGGTCTTTTAAGGGATAAAAAGATAAAGCCCCCACTCATGCATCCAATCAACATATATTAAGCGTCATCTCTGTGCCAGGCACTGAGATAGGAATAGAGGATGAAAAAATGCGTATGTGTAATCTACTATTGGGGAGGAAAAATTATTTTTCCTACTACCCTTCTAGGTTCTCCAGCTGGGACCCTGTAAATGGGCCTGACAAAAGAAAGATTAACAAGAGAAAAGCATACAAATTTATTTAATAGAAGTTTTATATGACATGAGAACTTTCATAAGGAAATGAAGACCCAAAGAAACAGTTAAATCTGAGTATTTTTATACTAGGTTTGATGAACAGTGGGAAAGATGTGACAGGACAAAAGGGCAGGAGCTAAGGGGAGTAAACTGGGGGAAACTCAGCAGGGCCTCTTCCTTCAGATTCCTCTCAGCATCCCTCCATCTATGGAGAGGAGGATGATCCTTTCCTAGGGTATGGAGAGGGCACCTCTCACATGAGGGTCTTATGATGTGCCTCAGAGTAGAAGGTGGAGGTCAGAGGGTCCTCCTTGTACCTACCATTTCTCAAATTCCTTCAGCTTAAAATATTCAGTATGCCAAGGTGCCATAGTTTGTGGTAGCATGTTCTGAATTCCATCATTTACTTTCAAGGAACCTCTAAGTCAAGTCCAAGGGGGCAGACAAGGGAACAGAAACTCAGTGAAACGCCCTTAAGAGAACAGAGAGGCAGAGAAGAAAGACCCTAACTCTACCTCATTGTGTCAGGGGAAGCCTCCCAAGGTTTGAGACCAGCTGAGTCCCAAACAGGGATTCCTGAAGCAGCCATCATGGCATTCCACCCACATCTGTTGGTCATCAACCTATGCAGATGGTCTCTTTGTGCACGTACCTGGACTTTCTGCTTCAAGGCCTTCTCTCTCCATAAGAACAAGCTTGGCCCTCACACCAGATAGGTAGGTGATTACAAGGGAGTTACAGCTGTGAGAAGCAGCCCTCAACCAGTGGAGAACGGGAGCTGGTGGATAAATATCCCAACTTCTTCACCCTTGGATGGGATAATGCTTTGGAAGCCTCCTGAGGGATAGAGCCCAGTGGTCCACGGGATTAGCATGCTCATTAATACATCTCATATTAGCTCCTTCCTTTCCTATCTCACTTCCCTATGCCCCTACCAATGCTTCACAGGATTCTCCCAAATAAACCACTTGTACTCAAATCCTTGCCTCATGGCCTCCTTCCGGGGAGCCCAACCTAAGAAAACATACAAAGCGACTGGAAAATCTATTCATGGGCTAAATAAATGGTAGTGATTTTAAGCCACTAAGTTTTGGGGTGTATCATCATGCAATAAAATTTAACTGATACAAGCCAAAAAATAAAAAGAACTGAGAAGGAACGATGCTTGAGGTAGGAGGAAAATCAATACAGCAGTGTTTCTCAAACTTTGCCTTGGATCAGAATCACCTAGAAAGCTTGTTAAAACACAGATTGCTGGGCCCAGCACCCAGAGTTTCGATTCGGTCGATCTAGGTTAAGGTTCAAGAATTTTCATTTCTAACAACGTCCCAAATGATGTGGTTGCTGCTGGTCCAGGGACTACACTTTGAGAATCACTGCAGTCAGTTCATAGAAGTCAAAAGAGAAAGTGTTTCCAGAATACAGCAGTTTTCAATTCTTTAAAATGCTACTGAGAGACCTAGCGAAACGAAGACCAAACAATAATGATCGGATTTCATAAATTATGACCAATAGTGACTCTGACAATAGCAGTTTCAGTGAGGTGGTGGGTCTGGAAGTCAGTTTGGAGTAAGCTGAGGAGAGAATGGGAGGTGAGGAAGTGAAAACAGCACATAGAGACAGCTCTTACAACAAAAATGCTGGGAATGAGGAGTAAAGGGAGACATAGGGTCAAGAAGGTTTTAATTGGGGGGAAATTGAGGATACCAGAGTGCGTTTCTAAGCTTATAGTAGAAATCCAGTGGAGAAGAAAAAAGTGATGTAGGAAAGAGAAAGGATAATGGCAGAAGCAGGGTCCTTGGGGTTGGAGCCAGAGCACCTTTGATAGAAGAAGGCATATAACTTCCACTATAGCAAGGTGAAAGATGGCAAATATGGAAAAGATGGTTTCCTGTCTAGTGACTTCAGTTTTCTCAGTTAAGTATGAGATGTCATCAGCTGAGGGTGAGGGATGGGAAAGGGGGACAGGAGCATTAGGGGAAAAGATAGGAGACTGTAATCTCTTGAATGGGAAACAGACCTACTTTCTCCTTGAGGTGAAAGTGTCCATCAAATGAATGTCACTTAGGGATGAAGATATAGGACACTGACTTGGGACATTTATTGCATGCAAACAATTTGCACACCTTGTGCCCGGACAAAAATGGAATTGAGAACACATGTTAGTGGATCAGAACGCAATAATTTTCCAGTTTTGTTTTGCTTTGAAAAGATTCTGGATGTTTTCTAGGAATGCATGAGAAGTATTACAATGAAGCATGGCTGGGCATTATTTATAACAATATGGGATGATTTCTGGAATATACAAAGGTGAAATTGCAGTCTACTGTGTCCCGTGACTGCACCAGCACTGCAGTTGCAACTGCACTACGAATTTTCATTTTAGAAAGAACAGGCTTTCAGTGTGGGCTTTAATAGAATTCTAAAATCTAAGTCTTAGTAATCTGTGAAATATGAGTATTATGAAGATGGTCTTATAAAAATTACCCATCCAAAACTGTTTGCATGAGAGCTGCTTAAACGTAATGACTGGTATATTTTTCACTGGTTGATTTTTATATTTGCTTTACTTTTATTTTATTACTTGGAGAATATTGTGTTTTCTGGTTGTCCCTGATTGACTTTTTTAGTTTGCTGAAGATTTTAAGAGTGCTAGGTGAGATATTGCATATTTTTTTAAAAGCTACTGATGAGACTAAAGTCAATTTAGAAATTAATAAATGTATACTCAGACTCATGAAAAAGTTCTTCTTGTCACTAGTCTGATCTAAGTGATTTGACTATTTCTAAGGATGAGTAGGACAGAGGTCAGTCCTTTTGCACTGGAGACCTCCTATGAAGCCAACATTTTTTTTTACGCCCCATTCCATTGGTTAGGGCCTTTACATCTTGCCTTCCAAAAGCAATCCAGAGCTTCTTTGAAGTGAGGTGGTACCAAGTCCTGTATGTGGTACAAGAGATGGGATTTGTGGAAAGAGAGAAACCAGATGAGCTGGAAGGCCCCTTGTTACAATAACCACAGTTTCCAAATAGGGTTTCTAAGGAAGTATAGGAGAGCACTATAGAACTGGTCATTTGAGATAGAAAAAATAAAAATGAGAGGTAGGCATGCTCTCACAACTTCCCCTTTGGAGCACTTATCCCAATTATAATCAATTAAGCAATTGTGCAGTTATTTGTTTAATGTGTGTCATGCCCCTCTGACCGAAAGGTCTATGATGGCAGGATGACTTGTTTTGCTCACCACTGTATTCCCCAGGACCTAGGACAGTGCCTGGCATATAGTAGATATGCAATAAACTTAAAAGGATCAGCAGTGAAGCTATTCTGATATAAAAAGGTACAGAAGATGGCCACGCAGACCACCAAATGAGAAACAAACAGTGGTGCTTGGAAGGAGAAGGCTGGAAATGCATTAATTGTCTTGAGCCATTAAAACTCAAATATCTAGAGCAGGATTTTCACAATGCCCAAAACTCATATTTTCCCCAACTATCATAATTGTCATTGTCTATTTATTTATGGGGATATCTTCTGTGGTCCAGGGTGATTTGGCCTTTGGGTACCTTGGTGCTCCTCTTTGGAGGAAGGCCCATGTTCCCCTTTTTCAGAATGCCATGCTATGGAGTGAGAAGTTACAGAAAGGGTTTAAATGGGAGAATGGCCTGATGAGATTTGGATTGTTAAGAAATCACCCTGGGTAACACATGGAGTATGGAGGAGGGACTTGGAACCAGAATTCTCACTCTCCTTTCCACCCAGTCTCTGTTTTCCTAGTTCTAAGCTTTTGCTCATCTTATCCCCTATACCTAAAATGCCTGTATTTGTTAGTAAATAGGTTTGGTTGTATGTAGTGGGTTACACAAGGAGTTTCCTTCTTTCTCATGAACTAGTCCAGAGGTAGGAGGTCCAGGGATAGTGGCAGAGCTCCTCTGTGAGGGCATTCAACAACCAGATCCCTTCCAGCTATCTGCTCCGACACCCTGTGTTGTCCTTATCTTAATGGTCTAAGATGATTTGACACCACGATCACATTCTAGTCAATAAGATGGAGGAAGGTGGGTCGGGGAGTGGATAAGGACCTACTTCTTTCCTTTTATGGATGGGTTTCTGTCTTTCTGGCCATCTCATTAGCCAAAACTTAATCACATGACCACATCTAGCAACCACGGAGGCTGGGAGAAATGTAGTCTTCATTCTGAGAGGCCATGTGATTGGCTAAATGGGACGGGTAGCTTCTATTCCTTTGACAGGGGAGACTGAATATTGAGTGACAAGGAGCCGGCTCTGCCACACTATCTTCTTTTCCCTCCAAAACTATCAAAATCCTTTCTACCTCCAGAGTCTGGTCTAACTCAAATTTCACACCTCCATGAAGCAACGGGAGTAGGGGTGGGGAGTGGGGGATGGAGAAGGCAGGGACTAGACAGCCAGGGAATAATGAGCTTGTTTTCACTGAAACTGACTTTAAGGCATTGGAAGGCATGAGTCAGAGATCTAAAGTCAGGATTCTGAGGACAGTAAAACAAAAATCAAACAACGAATTTTGAACTCCTTTAAACATAACGCGTAATCTTAAGGGGTTTTTTTTGTTTTTTTGCTGAGGGAGATTCCCCCTGAGCTAACATCTGTGCCAGTCTTCCTCTATTTTTTAGTATGTGAGCTGCCAGCACAGCATGGCCACTAAAGGAGCAGTGTAGGTCTGCACCTGGGAACTGAACCCGGCCTGCCGAAGCAGAGTGTGCTGAACTTAACAACTAGGCCACTGGGGCTGGCCCTTAAGTTTTTTGAGAAGCCTGTCCCCACTTCTACTGATGAGTGACAGCACTAAGGTGTGGCTTTGCCTAAGACATTCTCTAAAAGTGCCCTCAAGCTCCAAAAGCCCATGAGCCCTAGTTTATGAAATAGGGAAACCTCGAAGAACTCTGATCTGACACAGGTCAAAGCGTGTTGGTCATGACGAAAAAAAAAAAAGGCCCAAGTTTTAAGAAAAGATGCATTTTAAACAAGGAATTTTTACAGAGAACCCAACTCCACCAACCCTAGATGTCACTTGTTCCATCCTCTCACTAGGAGTCCTTCAACTTTCTCCCACTTGTGGTTTTCCTTTTGTTCCTAAGATTGGAAACCAGCTGTTACCTCCTGTTCGGCCTCTGGTTCCCATGTTCCATTTCCCAGTCCTCTAGGGGAAGCCAGGCAGCTGCCTAGATATTCGTAAATTCTAGGTGGACACACAGGCAAACCTCATGGTAACCCTCAGATCAATTGCTTTTTGTATATTTTAGGACTGATTTGAAACACCACTAAATACCCTTATAGCTAATCAACACTATAAAAAATCTTCATTAGTCACTACGATCAAATAACATTTAGTGAATTAGTTACTTAGAGAGGGTTTAAAAAAATTAAAATGTTCCCTATGTTTCTTCCAAGTCAGACAGAAATTGATAATGCAGTATTCTCACAAAACTCATATTATTTTAAATATACAATCATTTTTTTAAATAATGACTTGTTTAGGATAGTTATAGGGAAGAATAAGGCCAAGCGAAGGGAGACAGACCCTGGGAGCTGCAAGAAGGTGGTCCCATTGGATCCACGAAGAGGAATGGCAGAGAGAAAGGGCTTGGGAGTAAAAAATATCCCAGTTTGTTTCTAAGCAATCAGAGGTTGTGATAGCAGATTTTAATATAAGGCTAGGATGATACTACATTGCCTCCTCTGAGCCTATACCCAAACATATGCAAATGCTGACCCTTTATACCTAGGCTTGTAGTCCTGTCTCTAGAATCTCGATGTCAGCCTTGCCTGACTAAGAGGAGATGTTGATTAAAACTGTGGACATAGGGGCAGAGGGAGGGTTGAGTGGGGCTGTGGGCCAAGTATTCCATAACTAAAACCAAAGAAGAATGAGATGATTCAAGTAGGACCAAGTGAAATATAAGTAGGTGTCAGAGCTCATGAAATAAGCAATCTGAAAAAATTCAAAATAAAGAAAAACAGAAACTTCCTATTGTTAAATAGCTGTATCTCAGAAATATACTGGTTGCTGATCTGGGCAACGAGAATGATTATCTTTGTTTAAGGACAATGGGGGCTGAGTTTTGGACAGTGACTACAGGCTAATTTATAAGAGAAGACATCTCAGAAGAACAGACAGTTTACATGGTACATTTATCTCCCTCTTTTAGAATTGAAGAGAATTTACTTATACAAATTTGTATATGTTGGTGGAGGTTCTGGGGCTGGTTGAGTTGTTTACTAGAATGGCCAGTTTGGAGTGGAGGAGTGGGTAGCATATGTAAGGCAGAGCCAAGGACTGGATAATCGAAAGAGTAAATATCACAGCTGCCTAACTTGCCAAGTGCAACTTATAAAGCAGGCAGGTGGCTAGAGTCTTCTCTCAGCCACCACGCCCTACAAGAGGGGGTCCAAGTTGTGCTTATTCGCCTCAGTGGTTCTGGCCCTCTAGGTTCATGGACTTCATCCCCCTTTATGTGTCTTGATTTCTCTTAGCCCCCTGGACCAGCTGATTCCTCCCCACTTAGGATTAGGATCCCATGAGTCCTATTAGCAAAGTCCTGGTCAATGTACTAAAACTATGGACAACTGTGTTTTTCACTTGCATTTTTAGCGACTCAGCTCACTGAAAAATATCCTTTTGGTGCTATGTGAAAAGTAAACATTACAAGAGAGTGAACTTCTTTGTGCTGTTCCTTATCTCTCAACCCAAACTCCCTCCATTAGTTCCCCTTAATCCTAGAGAAATAAGAATTGAATACTATACTTTAATTCCGTGCAATACGAATTGTATTAATTTGGGAGCGGGGCAGCTCCCTAAAGGCCACGAGTAAGGACATAGGGGCTTACATAAGGACATGACATTTAAATTTTAGTGTCACATAACATTCAGTGCAGTCTAGAATGATAACCCAAATGTCATAGAGACAAGATTCATAGTTTCTTCAAGCGAGAAAGAACCCTGAAAATTTTTCAAATCAACCTCAACAACACCACTGTCATTTTACAATGTGTTACTTACTTGAATCATTAGACTTTCATTCATTATAAGAAGCATTATGAAGAGGTAAACTTTTCTAAGCTGTTACACAATTAATAAACTTCACAATAAGAATACAGTAATATTAGAAATTCATGAGAAGAAAAAATACCATAAAGGACTGTTCAGTATCACAAGATGTGCTGAGTGACAAGGAAGAGAATTACTAATAAGACTACATTATGCTCACTTTAGCAAAAAAAAAAAAAAAACCCTCATAGTTTAAACTTCCTTCTTCCTTTCATCTGTGAGGAAAGAAAATTTAATATACTCGGGTACCTTTTGTCCCGTGTGTGTGCTGAAGATTACAAACTTAACGCTGAAGGTATTCTATAGAGGAAAAGTTTACATATGCAATTTTAAAGTAATTCAGTAGATTATTTCCATATAGAATAACTAGAAGTAGAAGAGAAAGTGGAATTTCAATAAAGTAGGACTGATCAGATTTGACCTTTTTTTGGAGGGGAAGTGAAATTGAACACGTAACCTCGGCAGGCCTGGAGCTATGGGCATCTTAAAAAGCAATGTGTGTATGTGTTGAGAAAAATTTTAAACTATTAAGTCACTACTTTAAAACAATTCCCAAGAGCTGCTTTCTCATGCTGAGCTTCAAATACTACTTTAAATAGACACAAAAAGAACACAGTGCTTTTGTGAAAAGCAAGGTGATTTATGCTCAAATTGTAAAAGAAATCCGAGAAGGGAGGTGTACTGCCTATTCTGGCATACATGGACACTGTGACCCCAGCATGAGCCTCTGAGTGTCTCTCTGGGTCTCCATTCCTTCATCATGATAGAAGGAGGTTAAATTAAATTAAACTAAATTAAATTAAAAGAAAAGTCTGGGGACCAATTTTTTCTTTAGACACTTTTATTTCATAAAATAAAAGCCAAGTGGCTTGAGGAAATTATGTTTATTGAAGAATTTATGTACAATATTATTTAAATTCTTTAATAAATAGTTTTCATTTAAGTCAGTTGGCTCAGTGACACATATGGGCTGTGTGTATGTGTGTGTGTGTGTTTGTGTGTGTCAATAGCCACTTCATATATCCAGTTGCTCAGATCTGAGCCTTGGGGTCATTCAAGACTGGCCCCTCTGCTTTCCTCATCCCCGCAGTCAATTCTTCAATGAGTCACAGCAGCTCTGCCTTCAAAGCAGCTCCCATGTCCGACCACTTCTCACTGCCGCCACTGCCAACATCATTGTCCAAGACCATCAACTCTCCCTTGACTGCCAGAGCCTCCTAACCGGTTTTCCACTTTCCCTTCCTACAGCCCCCTGGTCTGTTCTCCACAGAGCAATCTTAGAGAACTTTGTTAAACCAAATCAAACCGTGTCACTCTGCTGCTCATAACCCTCCAATGGCTTTCCCTGTCAAACTCAGAACAAAATCCAAACTCCTTCCCGAGGCTGAGTGGTTTTACATAATTTGGACCATGTCTTTCTCTCTGACTCTCTCATTCTGCTCTGGACACTCCACACTCACACCTGTCTTCATCCTGGTCTCTGCAAGTGCCAAGCATCATGCCTTCAGAGACGCTGTCCCTGACCACTTTGCCAAAAACAGCCACCAGGTACCCACTCAGGGTCCACCTCTTCCTGCCTTTTTTTTTTTCATAACACTTATCACTACCTCACCTTCTATTCATTATTATAATTACATATAAAATATGTTATAAATTATATATAATATATATATTTATAATTATTTTTCTTCTCATGAATTTATAATATTACTATATTCTTAATTATAAACTTTATTAATTGTGTGATAGCTTAGAAAAGTCTACCTATTTACAATGTTTTTGAACATGAATAAAAGTTTAACGGTTCCAATAAGAGTTTAAAGTAGATGATAGGTCTCAGTTTTCTCTTACCTTCAAAATGTCAGTGGTGAGGTTGGTTTAAAAGTCTTCATTGTCTGTCCTCACTAGAATGCAAGTTCTATGAGGGCACAGACTTTGCTGTGTTCATTCCTATATCCCCAGCTCATACAACAGTGTCTGGCACGAAGAGAATGCTTCATGAGCATTAGCAGAATTAATTAATGAATTAACAGGTGAATGTGTATATACTTACATATACACTGACCCTGGGGCAGCTGGAAAATCTGGGTTCACTACCTCTGGCCACATCCATTTCCCATGTTACATACAAACGCTACCCTTTCCTAGTTTTACATGATGTGAAAATGGACTCCCCCCAAGTAAAGAAACCATTAAAACACAGTGGCAAGGGCCCTGTCATGAGAAGTGCATACTGGGATCCATGGGAACATCAATGGCAGATATATAACCCAGACTTGGACTGGTATGGAAAGAAGAAGAGATGGGGTTAGGGAATCTTCTGAGAGGAGGTGGTACCTCAGCAAGCCAGGTGAGGCAAAGCAGAAAGCAAATTCTAGCATATATGAGAGAGAGAAAGCAGACAAGTTGACGACCAAGTTGTTCAGCTGGGTGGTGATGTCTCCCCCAAAACCAAGAGTACATGAAGAGAAACAGGTTTGAAGGGAAAGATGAGGAGTTCAGTTTTGATCATCGTTCTTGCCTTTGCACAATGTACCAGTTCAATGGTATAATTGATCAGTGCTCTAGCCAGCAACAAATCTGGAGAATAAAACCCAACAAAAATATTTCTTAGTTTCTCATGTGGTAGGCCCATGAGTCATCCATCCTGTAACCTCTGTGGCTTGGCACAATGCCTGCCACATAATAACTGTTTAATTTCTTTAATTGAATTACATTGACTCCTCTGATATATCCATTTTCATAGCCATTTTGGTAAAGTTTTAATTAATTCCAGGTTGACAACTCGGTATCTCTTTTCCCTCCCTCTCTTTAGAGGCCTCTAATAACATTCTGAGCTTCTCTTCTCAAGTTTCTACACATTCTTCTACACATTTTTACCTCCATGTCAACAAGCACCTTCCTTGCATAGCATATGCTCCATAAATACATATTTTTCTAAGAATATTTATTCTCTTCTGATTCAAACATGTGCTAAGTACAAAGATCTGGCTATAGAATAGGAATCAGTAAACGTTTTTCTGTAAAGGGCCATACAGTCTCTGTCAGAACTACACAACTCTGTCATTGCAGCACAAAAGCAGCCACAGAAAACACAGAAACATATAAAAATATATGGCTGTGTTCCAACAAAACTTTATTTACAAAAACAAGCAGCAGGCTATATTTGACCCTCAGGCCATAGTTTGCCAACCTCTGCTATAGAGTCATGTAAATACAAATATATACTACATACAAATAAACACATGTAAATAATATATAGATATGCACAAGTCATAAAACTAATCTTCAGAAATTTTGAGGAAGAAAAATGATCAAGATCATGTTCTTACAAGATTGACTGAAATAAAACCTTTTCCAAACTACATTACATTCATTTCTCTTTTATATTTAACAACATCAGATTCAAAGCACACTCCATGAGAAAAGATCAGGGCATCATTTCTGACTCCTCACTGTCGGCATTTCTGATGTTATTGACAAGTGTTCTCCTTTCAAAAAGCTACAGCCCCAATAATTCCTTTCATCTCCATTTTCATGGAGAAAGTTAATACCCAATTAAAATGCCAACTCAATTAAAGATGAACATCTCAAGTCAGTATTGACACCATTGAAAAAAATAGGTAAACTCTCAGATTTGAATGATTTTTATAGTTTTTAAAGAAACCAAAATCTAATGTTATTTGTGATGTTGCCCACCAACCAGGGAGACAGGACTGGGTTGCTTGGATCTGTCTCTCTCTGTGCTAAAAAAAGGAGCTTAATGATCTGGTCAGGAGCCACTGAAACTTAGTATTGATTTTCCGTGCTCAATTTCTCTCCTAAGTCTTGGTCTTTCGCTTGAAGGTAATTTCATTACCATCAGGAAGCTTGGGCAACCCGGAATGAACAGCAGGAAGCTAAGTTTTGTAAAAGGATTCCACGTCCTACTTCCATTTGCTGGCTTAGACAGGTTGGTTTCCTCAGTTAGAACATGGTGCTTCATCCTCCTCTGGAGCAATATTGTTTTGACCATACACAGTGCTTTGAAGAATTGAAAACTACCTCTAATAGCAAAAAATTAAATGAATATCTATGGGCAAATTGATGAAATTTCAGATCTTGCTTTCCAGTTTTTTAACAGCCTTCTCTCTATTTAAGTATTTTATTTGTTGATAACAGAGACTCTTCCCAACTATTGGAAGAAACTAATTGGTTCAATGACAATTCAATCTCCTTGTTTTTGTGTGGTAGCAACTCTTGAGCAACCACACTATTGATCACATTTCTCCTATAAGAAGATTGGAAATTGGAGGGATGGGCCCAGTAAGAGAGTGGGTTTTAGGAAAGAGACAGCAAATATCAGAACAGGAAACTTGAGTTGCCCAATTCCTTCTGGATTTTCAATGTGACTTTATTAATTTTGTTGGTAGTAGTAGATATGAATTCCTAGGTTATTAGACAAACCCGTATTCAAATTAGAATGCAGAAAAAAATTTAAAAGATTATTATGAGTGATGATTTATCAAATATACTCCTGATTTTTAAAAAAAATATGCAGTGTTAGTGAACATTAACCAAGTACTCTCATACGCTGCTGGGAGTGAATATGGATACAATTTTTTCAAGGGGTAGTTGGGCAATATGAGTCAGGAGCCTTAAAATTATTCAGGTCTTTTGATGTAGTAATTAGTCCCACTTCTAGGAATTTATACTAAACAAAGTAATCAGAGATAAATAAAAAGATTTCTGTAAAAATACGGTCTTCAAAGGGAAAAAATGAAAATGCCCAACCAAGGCAAATTGTTAGATAACTTAAGGTAAATTCATATGGAATATTCATTCATTATTCTTTCAACAAATATTTATTAAGCACCTGTTATGTGCCAAGGACTTTTCAGATACTGGGGAAAACAAAAGTGAGCAAGATAAAAAGGATCCCTGCCCTCACGGAAAAATGAGAAAAATAACAAAAGACAAGTAAATAAGTAAATGAATAATGATAATTTCACAAGGTGGTAAGTGCTAAGAAGAAAAGAAAAAACCAAAACATGATGTGCTGGAGGCATTAGAAAGCAAAGAAATATCTTTTCATAATATGTTTAGCAGTAAAAGTTAGAATACAACACATCAAGATCCCAATTATATAAAATCATACATTTAAAATATCCTTGACAAAAATGTTTTAAACGTAAATAAAAATTATCCCTGGGTTGTGGGATTATGGATATCGTCTTAGGCAGGATAGGTTAGGTCCTACTGCAGCAACAGATAACTTTACTGTTTCACGGGCTTTAAACAGCAAAAGTTTATTCTTGGTCGTGCAGGTTCTGTTGGTGGTTGTGGGTGACTCTCTTGGATGGCCATCCTCCATCTGAAGGCTCAGTGTTGCATGGCAATATCACTGAGGCAAGGGTAGAGAGAGGTGGGGATTCCGACACTGGCAATTAAATGCTCTTACCTACCAGTGACACATGAACTTCTACTCACATTTCATTGGCCAGTGCAAGTCACACGACTGCCTAACTTCAAGGGGGTGGGGAAATACTATCCGTCCATCCATGTGCCTGGAAGGAGAGGAGAAGTAGTGACTGGCACACAGAGTAACATGGACCATGAGTATTTTTTACTTTCTTTTTATACTTTTTAATATTTTGCATATTGTCTTTAGTGAATATGTATATGTTTATAACTAAGAAAGAAAAAGGTTTTCTTTGAAAGTAAATTATTCTGTGACTAGGTAATTCCTTGTGCGACACTGTCCTCAAACCTTGAAACCCAACTCACACCTCTAAGCAAGAAGGGGTAACCTGGGGCTTTCTGATCAATTCCATCAAGTTCTCAGAGATGATAAGGAATTAAGCATTTACTGGGTGCCCCTTTCCTTGAAAAGCTTAGATATGCCTACAGTTATTAAATATAATATGGTTGTAATGACACGATTGGAAAAGGTCACAATGTGATAATTTCTAAATGTGGAGCCCTGTTCTCTGTAGGTGAGCCTTTCTGTGTCAGTCTTGACTATGCAATTAAACATTCTGGCAGAAGGGGAGAAACTAAAACACCTCTGGCCTATAGTCAGCCAGTTCTAGATGAAAAGGAAGTGAGGGCAGAACCTCTTCCCAGCATGCAGCACAGTTCTGTGTACTTGTTCACGGCAGGGGCTTAATCCCTTTTGGTTAAACTGAGTTGAGAAAATTAAAGCATCACAAGGAACAGACACTGGGCAAGAAACTGTTTGCTTGTTTTACAGCAGTGGTTCTCAACTGTGGTTTTGCTGCCAGGGGACAACTGACAAAATCTGGAGACATTTTTGGTTGTCACAACTTGTAGAGGGCAGAGGCCAGGGAGGATGCAGCTGACATCTAGTGGGTAGAGGCCAGGGATGCTGCTGAACATCTTACAATGCATAGGACAGTACCCCCTGCGACACACACACACACACACACACACACACAGAGCAAAGACTCATTCTGCCCCAAATGCTAACAGTGATGACATTAAGAAAGTCTGCTTTAGGTCAGGTCCACAGCTGTTGGCTGAGAGCATCTCAGAGATCCAAGATCACCCCAGAAGCTAAAGTTTTCTGCTCACTTATCCATCAACCAACACAGAATCCACTCAGCCTCCCGGATTCTCACTATATTCCCACTAACTTTCTGCAATGGGGTGGGGTGGCTTTGCCTCCCCCTCTTCCCTTAGCATTAAGGAATCTATACACGTTGATGTCATAATATCCGTCTACATGGAAGCCTGGTGTTGACGTGCAGCATTAGTCATTAAATCTCATAGAAGCTCATCAGCACCTCCAGCCAAATCTTCCTCTTTGTTCTGGTTTAAATAAAGCCTTTCTTCAAGAGCTCTCCTAAAAGCAATCCAATGAGATGCTACAAAGTATGACAAATCTAATTACTTTCCACATTCTTGCCTATTATTTGGAAAAACCAATCCCCCCTAAGCCACTGAGGTTATTCAGAAAACATGCCAAGGTGACCACATTAAAGGAGGCGGAATCTTAATGAAGGTCCTGACACCCACGAAGTACTAATGAGAGGGCAGGGTTGGCCTCTGAGACAAGAGTCTCAAGCGTGCCCAGAATATTAACAGCCATTCTTTATCCTGAGGCAAATGGCTCTCTCACAACAACAGAGATGATCCACTAATGCCTGATTCAGATGCTCTGTCACAGAATGAATCAGCAGGGCCCTTAATAAGCACCAGAGTAGTATACAACATGAACAGTACTAGTTTTCAACGTGGACTCTGTCTTTATGGAGGCAGTTTTCTTCTGGCTCAGAAGCTGATATGTGGTCCACCGTGCTGATGTTTTCTACCTCTCAGCAAGCAAAGTTCATTAACCTGGGTGGGCAAGGAGCATCAGGGATACTATGGAAGCCACAGAGGAGGGACAGAGGAGGGAGTCTTGATGGATGGTGCTTCTCCCTGTGCGGTCCAATTCTCTTACCCAAGACATGAATGGTAATGCTGAAGACAAGTGCATTCATTTTTCTATGGTGCATAACAAATTACCACTAACTTAGCGGCTTAGAACAACATACATTTATTATCCCACAGTTTTCATGGGTCCTTAGCTGGGTCCTCTGCAATCAAGGTGTTGGTGGGGACAGTGGTCTCATATGAGACTCAAGGACTTCTTCCATGCTCTTTCACGTTGTTGACAGAATTCAGGTCCTTGTGCTCAGAGGACCGAGCCTCTCAACTCCTGGAGGCCACTCCTTTCCATAAGTTGTTCCCAATATGGCTGTTTGCTTCCTCAAGGCCAGCAGGAGAGAGTCTCTCCTGCTTCAAGTCTCTTCTTTCATGGAAGGTCTGGACCCTCTTCATAGGGCTCCGCTGGTTAGGTCAAGCCCACTCTGGATGATCTCCCTTTTGATTAACTCAAAGACAACTGCTTAGGGACCTTCATTACATCTGCAAAATCCCTTCGCCTTTGCCATATTCGATTGGTTAGAAGCAAGTCACAGGTTCTACCCATACTCAAGGGGAGAGGATTACATCAAGGTGTGGATTCCAGGGGGTGGGAATCATGGGAAGCGTCTTAGAGTTCTGCCTCCCACAACAAGCTTCGGAATGTTGAAGCTGACAGCACTGACTGAGAAAGAGAGTGAATATGTTGGATGTCACAGTTCATATCCTATCCAATAGGATGAGCAATGGAATAATAAGTCAAAAGTAGTGAAAAGAGGGCCAGCCTGGTGGCGTGGTGGTTAGGTTTGCACACTTCACTTCAGCAGCCTGGGGTTCACAGGTTCAGATCCCAGGTGTGGACCTACATGTTGCTCATCAAGCCACACTGTGGCAGCATCCCACATACAAAAACTAGAGGAAGACTGGCACAGATGTTAGCTCAGGGTCAATCTTCCTCAAGCAAAGAGAGGAATATTGACAACAGATGTTAGTTCAGGGCCAAGCTTTCTCAAGAAAAAAAAAAAAAGTAGCAAAAAGAGGGGCCAGCCCCATGGCCTAGTGGTTAAGTTCAGCATGCTCCACTTTAGTGGCCTGGGTACAGTTCCTGGGGGTGGACCTATACCACTTGTGGGCAGTCGTGCTGTGGCAGTGACCCCCATACAAAACAGAGGAAGATTGGCACAGATGTTGGCTCAGGGTGAAGCTTCCTCAAGCAAAAAGAGGAGGATTGGGAAAAGACGTTAGCTCAGGCTGAATCTTCCTCAACAACAACAACAACAAAAAAAAGTAGCAAAAAGAGACTTGAGACCCATACTTAGCTTTTAACATAGGAGAACTGCCTTAAAAGCAGTTCCTGTAAGAAGACCTGGAGGTGTTAATTGTTTATAAGCACAGTAAGTAATGTTTGTATAATGTGATTGTTTAAAAAGCTCAAAATGCAATTTATAGAGTAATAATAAATATACAGTGTCCATATCAATAAAGAAAATATAAACAGTGGTCTTGGTACCACATGTGCCAAAACACATTTGGAAAATTTTTGACATTTTAAGCTGAACATTGCTGAAATAAAACTTTGAAATCAAATCACATGAAAAATGCTTGAAGGAACTATGGATGTTTATAAAAGAAACTGAAGAGGAAACAAGGTTGCAGCCATGTAAGAGTTGAGGAAACAGAAACAAGACTCATGGATGAGCATTACAAGGAAACATATTTCCCTTCAGTATAAGAAATACAGTTCTAATATTTAGAGTTGTACACAAAGGAAGTTACTCACAGGGAAGGGAACTCATATTCAAGGTATTCCCATTCGTGGGTGCTCTTGATTCCTCCCCCACCTCCATTAATTATGTCATTTTCACCTTTATCTTTACCCAACCTCATCTTCCCATTGGTGATCATGCATAGGTTTCTTCCATAACATACACAAAGCAAACTTCCTCAGCCTCGCATTCCTCAAGCTACTGCCTCTTTCTCCCACCTTCTTTGAAGCCTGACTTTCTGAGAGAGTGGTATGCACTTGTGATCTGCCCTCCATAGCCTTCACTCCTCTGTCAGTCCACCTAGTCTGGCTTCTGCCCCCACCAAGCCACCCAAACTGATCTTTGCAATGTCACTGTGGATAAATGCTCTCTGCAATTTCTCTTGCATGGCACTCGACCACATCCTCCTTTTTGAAATCACCTCTTTCCTTGGTTTCTCTGACATGACACTCTCTTGCCACCTCTCTGACATTTCTAGCCACTTTTCTAAGCCTCCTTTGTGGTCTCTCTCATATCTCATGCACACCGATGCTCATGGATGCTCCACCAGGCTCTGTCTTGAGGCTACTCCATCCTCATTCTATACGGTATCTTTTGCTGTTCTAGTGACTCCTACTGTTCCGCCATTTATACATTGTGAGACTGTATTGTCAGTGTAGCTCTCTTCTGAAACCCACGCCCTTATCTCCAAAGACCAAGTGAAGGGCTTCACTGGGAAACCTCGGAGTCACCTGAAACTCAGTGTAGCCAAACTTGAACTCAGAATCTCCCACCTCAGCCCACCCCAAACCCTCCTCCTTCAGGTTCCCCACTTCAAAGGATGGTTGGCAGGATGTCATCCTGGTCCCCATCCTCATCCTTACCAGTTCTCCTTATTCCATTGGTCTGCAAGTCCTGAAGGCCCTCTCCAGACTCATCTAATTTTCTCCATTCCCATTGACACTATCTTGATTCAAACCATCAACTTCTGCTTGGATTAGTGCAATAGATTTGATTCTAAATTTGATTTGGTATCCAGCTCTATTATACCACTAGTGGGTCCCTGGGGCAGCAGTCATCCCTCCAAATTCATTCATTTTCTCCCACTTCATGGGCACATGGTCACTCTAAATAGAGTCAGAGACTCTGGATCTCTAAATGGCCACGAGGAAGGCCACTGTCTAATCGCCTGATTGGACCATAATGTGAGCGAGAAATAAGCATTTTATTGTTTACAGTCCCTTGGATTTGGGAATTGTTTGTTACAGGAGTCAGCCTGCATTATTAACACAACTATCCACTTCGGAACTATTAGGTGAAAGAGAAATACACTCCTGTAGTCTTTAAGTCAGTGTATTTGAGCTCTCTTTGTTACATAAGCTTAGCTTTACACTAATATACCTCTGGGACAGGATCGGATCCTTTATGTACCCATCCCGTCTCAGCACTTACTGCACTGAAATTCTTTTGTCTATACTCCCTCATTAGCTAGTAGATAGCAAGGGCTATGCCTCTACACAATTGTATCCACAATATCCAGCATCCCAATCCCCAGCATCAGTATCATCATTAACTTCACTAATATTTATGGAATGATTATCATGGACCACGGACTGTTCTAGTAGCACATATATGTTTCTTCGTGTATTCCTCAAAACAACCTGGTGAGAATAGGTACTTTTATTTCCCCCATTTTATAGAGGTGGAAACTGGGAAACTGAGGCCCAGAGAGACTAAGAACTCTCCCCATGTTTACACACCTAGTAAGTGAAAAACCAAGATACGGACCTACAAGCTTCACCAGTTCACTACATGTTTTAGGGGGATCTTAAATCTTTCTTGAATTAACAAACTAAATTGATTAAGCAAATTCTAGTTGATTGGCTGCAGAAGGTATTTTTGCCGTGGGTAACAGATTGGACTACAGAAGTATTTCTCAATTGTCTTTGGTGAAGGCCTTTTTAAAATTTCCTATCAACTGTGGTTTGATATTTTTGTATAATACAATATCACGTACTTGGCTTTCACAGCAATATCAAATACAATAAAAGTTTCTAAACACTTACTTTCCATTTCTGCACTTGGTTGTCACGATCCAGTAAGAGATTATGGACTGGCACCAGTCTGTGAACCACACTTTGCATTCCGTTGCACTACAGGACCCTCAGGGGTCCCTTCCATCTCTAAGATTATGTATTCTATAGCATCATAAACAAGACCCAAAGGGGAAAAGTCTTCTTTGGGAGTTTACAATGGTAAACTCTCGAGCCAGTGGGAATTATCTACTCTAAACCTATCAACCAGCAGAGTGGTATGTGCTAAGTGCTGTGATGAGCAAACCACACACACATCCAAAAAGATGCAGAGCACGTGTTCCTCAGTCTTACAGAGCATAAATCTAGCATGGTGCATTTGACTAATACCCCCAAAATGTAAAAGAGAGAAGAGTGTGGTCCGAATATGTCCTATAAGAATATACAGACAGAAGACCTCATTCAGGTGCAATTATTAGGGGATATTTCAAATTGGAATGTTATTCAACAGTTTTTTAAAAATTGAAACTTGCTCATACATGCTGAAATTGAAATATGTTCGAGAGATTTAAGTGAAAAAAAGCAGCTAAACGATAGCTAACCTGTGTAAATCGCTATTGCCAATTATATATTCAATGAGGAATTTGTATTTGGAACACACAAAGAAGTGTTACAATTCGTTTATGAAAAGATAAATAACCCAATTTAAAAACTGGCAAAGGATCTAAATAGACATTTCTCCAAAGAAGATAAAAAAATGGCCTATAAGCACATGAAAATATGCTCAACATTGTTAGTCATTAGGGAAATGCAAATCCAAATTACAATGAGATTCCGCTTCACACCCTTTAGGGTGGATATAATCAAAAAGACAGACGATAACGAGGGGAGAAATTGGAACTCTCATATGTTGCTGGCAGGAATGTAAAATGGTACAGCCCCTTTAGAAAACAGTTTGGCAGTTCCTCAAAATGTTAAACACAGAGTTACCACATGACTCAGCAATTCTACTCCTAGATATACACACAAGAGAAATTAAAACATACATCCACACAAATGTTCATAGCAGCATTATTCATAATTGCCCAAAAGTAGAAACAACCCTAATGTCCATCAATGGACAAACAAAATGTGGTTTATCCATATGATGGAACATTATTCAACAATAAAAAGAAATGAAGTACCGATACATGCTACAACATGGATGAATCTTGCAAACATTATGCTAAATGAAAGAAGCCACTGACAAAGGATTGCATATTGTATGATCCCATTTATATGAAATGTCCAGAATAGGCAAATCTATAGACACAGAAAATAGATTAGTGGTTGCCAGGGGCTGAGAGGAAGAAGGGAATAGGCAGTGACTGCTAATGGGTGCAGGGTTTCTTTTTGGGGTGATGAAGATGTTCTAAAATTAGATTTTGGTGGTGGTTGCACCTCTGTGAGTATATTAAAAACCATTGAATTGTATATATTAAATGGGATAAGCAAGAGGGATTATTAACCTGTTAAAATAGTTTCTATGTTTTTATGCAACTCTAAACTTAAAAGCCATGGCCCATTGTTCACTAACTCTACCAGCATTACAAAAAGTAAAGGATTAAGAGCGACAGCAAGTTTATCTGCATAGGCACAGCTTAGTGAAATGCCCCAGGTGAAGAATTAGTACAACAGGTTGATGCAAGACAGTGTTTGATTAAAACAACAACTTGCCCTTTAAAATACAAGTTCCTCTCCTGCCTCTGAGAATTAACAGCTATTCAGCTATTTGCATTTCTGAAACTGAAGTGTTTTGGAAGTTCCTAAGTGTGAGATATATAAAATATCTCTGGAAAATCCATTGGAAAAGAGCCGTTCCCTAAAGTCTTATACCCAGAGTTCACTCCAAGCAGGCAAGAGGTTGAATAGGCAAGATGACCATCCCTTGAATGCATGACTTATCCACTCCAGGTCTCTGTACGCCCTGGAAACCAGGACATGGTCTTCAATTTCCAGTTTGAAATAATTGCAAATTTAGAGAAAATTTACAAAAATAGTAAAAATATCTTCCATGTACCCATTATCAATATCCATATTCACTAATTTTAATAATTCGTCACATTTGCTTTATCATATTCTCTCTCTCTCTCTCTACGCACACACACACACACACACACACACACACACACTTTTCTTCCTGAACCTTTTGCAGACAGCATGCACACTTACCCCTTAATCCTTCAGTGTGGATTTCCTATATATCCTAACATATTCCCTACTTATCCCAACATATAATCTTACATAATCACAATACAGTTGTTGAAATTGGAAAATTTAGCATTGATGCAGTATTTTCATCCAATCTACAGTCCATGTTCCAATTTTATGATTGTTCCAACAATGTACTTTATACCAATTTTTTCCTAGTACAGGATCCAGTCCAGGATCACACGTTGCATTTAGCAGTCATGTATATTTAGTATTCTTCAATATGGAACAGTTCCGAAGGCTTTTATTTTTATTTTTTGTCTTTCATCATTATTTTCATTTCTTTCATTGTTTTTAAAGAGTATGGGCCAGTTATTTTATAGAATGTCCCTTGAGATGGGTTTGTCTAATGTTTTCTCATGATTCGATTCAGGTAATGCACATCTGGCTCGAATATTACACAAGTGATGTTGTGTCTTTCTCAGGGTCTCATCTTGAGAGGCACATAATGTCCATTTGGCCTTATTGGTGATGTTGATTTCCGTCATTTGGTTAAAGTCTGGTTCCTTCACTGTATAGATTTTCCTTTTGTAACCTATAAGAAGTAATTAATGAGGAGATACTTTGAGACTATGTAAATATCCTGTTCCTCATTAAGCTCCCTTCCTCCTTGATTTAGCAGGAGACTTTAAAATAAGCCTCACAATTAAAAATAATAGTCTCAAAGCACTTGACATTACCGAAATTGTCTTCTTGCTACGTGTTTATGTTGAGGTTGTCTTAGATTATAGACCCAGGTAGGCAGGAACTGGCCTATGAAGCTTACTTGGTACAGAATGCAGTCGTGATATGTGTTCATAAAGAGTGGAAAAAAATTCTTAGCAGCAGTGAAAGATGAACTTAGATTGGATATTTCAAACATGATACATCCATTCTATGGAATGCTATGCAACAGCTTTAAAAATGGAAATAGTTTCATATATACTGAATGAAATATCTCGAAGAAACCTTTAAGTGAAAAGAGCAGGATATATAAAAGTATGCACAGTATAATCCCATCTACGTTTTTTAAAACTATATTTGTACTTTTACATATTAATGTATGCAAATTTATAGAACTAGCCTGGAAGAATACATGCCAAACTATTGACAGTAATTACCTCTCTGGAGGCAAATGGAAAATTGGAGAGGCGGTGGTGCCTGGTCTGCGAGGAATAAGACATTCACGTTTTAGTCTAGACACCTCTGTTTTTAGAACAGGAATGTATTTATGTTTTACTAAAATATATATGTTTTTAAAACATATATTTGCTAAAAAATGCTACATTAGCATTATTTTCAAGATTTCCTTTTTCGACAGTCTGATTACTAGTCATGTGACTAAAAGGCCTTGCAGATAAATGAAATCTCCTATGTCTCCATCTCACTAATATATACATGATACACATATGTTATATGTATATTGGGATGTGTATATTTATGTATACGTGATATGTATGTTGTGCTCTTAAAAAATTAAAAACTGAAAGGTCCTTTTCTACCATTCCTCAAAATTCCCAACTTTTGCACTTGGTGGTTATTTAACCTGTAGAGATTTGAGTTAATCATATTGAACTTGTCAATACTCTAGCAAACCAATAATGTAATTAGCTTCCAAGGACATTTACTGAACAGACCTCAGACTTCAGCTCGGGGAAGTAGAGATGTGAGACAGTGAAAAGTGAACACAGTCTCTCTAGGTCTTTTTTATTGTGATTTATATGGAGAGTGTCACATAGCACTTTACTTAGATGCTATTTTTCAACTTGTTATTTATGGAAATTTAAAAAATATACGAAAGTAGACTGTACTTCAATGTATCCATCACCCAGTTTTAATAATTATCAAATCACAGTTAATTTTGTTTCATCTCCCCATCACCACCATCACCACCACTGTTGGAGGACAATTCTCCATGGGTCTCTTGTGTTTCTGCACATCTTGTGAGCAGAGGCACTAACTGCCTTGTTATAGACGATCTTTTCAAGGATGTCTGTATACCAAACACTCCTGGATGATAAATATAGTATCTCTCTTCAGAGTAGGAGCAGACTTGTTTACTGACGTGTATAACAAAGATAATGCCTCCTTCCAGGGCCAGGTCAGGCAGGTTTGCTTATTGCGCATTATAAAAGTTTCAGGTTCCCTAAGCTCAGGGGTCCACAGCTGTGATGCAAACCCACTATTTGCATAACATCCACCTGGGCCACTTCACATTGCTCCATGAGACTTGGAAAGCAAGAGAGATCTGATGTGAGTATGAACTCATGCTGTTTGCTGTTTGGTGAATAATAAAGCCCTTTTTCTCTGACCCAAGGGTTTCACGTCTTCTGCCAATGTCCATGAAATTTTGGCAGACTAACGTGTGAGCTTGAGAGGAGGGTAAAATCTACCTTCAAAGTTCCTGATACCCACTTCCTCTCTCTCATATTATTTTAAACAAATCCCAGACATTACATTATTTCACCCATAAATATTTTGGTAGGTAGAAACTATTTTGAATATTCTTTGAAACCATTATAATCAAAGATGATGGAACTTAATTCCACACAAGTATTTATGTACATATACCAACACCCCAGGGATCAACTTTGATAACTACAGGACCATGATCCCTTCCTCCAAAGAAACTCTTGGGATTAAATATATTTCAAAACCCAGACTCTTCATATTTTAAAAAAGTCATAGAGAACATAAACTATATATTAAATAACATATGCATGGGGCCTGGGGCAGCACGCAGTAAGCAAACATTGATATTTTTGCCATGAAGCATGAATATTCACACAAAGTAGGATAAAGAGAGACTATAAATAACCTCTCTTAAGTTCAGCTCAAGTTTTGTCACCAAATAAGTTACAAAAAATCTTTAGCTTGTCAGAGTTTGAGGATTTTCAGAAAGGCATATAAGGAACTATGGACCTGAACCTCTTTAATCAAGCTCAAGATTTAGGCCCTCAGCATCCTTATAAGGAGAACCATTTAAAAAAAACTTTTCACAGACCTTTTATTAACAAGTTTGGCCTCTTTCAAAAATAGACAGGGCCAAAATGAAGCTCTTTAATGCATTGATAAGATTTCAAGTCACATGTACTCATTTGACTATATTAGTGATGTGTGACATTTTATCATGTTTCCATTTTGTAAGCGTTAAACATTTCTAAGCTCTTCTGATCAAAGTGGAAAATGAATGATCAAGTCATTTGATGAACTCAGATACAAAAAAGGTCATGTATAAAAATTAGAAGGCAGGATGTTTAACCAAGGATGAATAAAAAAGGGGCCTGGACCAGAACAAATCATGTCTGGAAGGTTAGCGGTTATTTACAGCTGTGTTCACCCACCAAGAGGAACAAGGCTCACAGTCTGTACACAAATCATGTTCATGTAAGACAGAGAAAGAAGGATGCCCAGGAAGCCTTTTCCTTCTGTTCTCCTGCCAAGCAGAGGGATGTATAGGCTGGTAAACCCGAAGCTGACACGGATGAGTTTAGAACAGATGAGAACATGGTCCCAGAACACTTAACTGCTCTAAATAATATCTACCTCTTCAGCTTTGAAGGATTGCATCTCTGAGTAGGGGGAAGGAATGTCACATTATTTATTGAGTGTCTACTATGTATCTGACAATTTGCTAGGTGCTTCTCGTACTGTTATCCTAATAGAATTAAGGAAAGTAAAGTTCAGGGAGATTGAACAATCCGAATGAATGAATGAATGAATGAATGACTTTATGCGGACAAGTATTTGTTACATTTGCTAGGTGCCAGATATGAATTTCAATACATATATGAATGATACAGGACTCCAACCTTCAGGAAGTTCCCAATTTAGTAGGAGAGACAGGTATATAAGCATATAATTATAGTGCAAGTTCATATGTGTGGCTGTTGTGGCTCAGAATTTAAAAATCAGACTGTCACTTAGAAAAACTGCATTGTGGGGAAAAAGAAGGAAAATTTTTTACTGATCAAAGAAAATTTTTTACCCATCCTAGTTTCTGAAAATATTGAAATTAAAGGCTTTCTTTTATATTCAAACAGAAAGTAAGATGCCTTCTGAGAACTGCCTTATGGTCAACAGGGAAGAAGGTCTTTACCCTCCAGGAGGCAAGGGAATGTTGGATCTTATGCTATAATCAGGCAAATTCAAAAATCTATAGAAAGGAGTGTTAATAGCTGTGGGAATATAGAGAATCAGAAAGTCAATATCATGCCCTTTTTCATGAGCTCTCCTAGCTCATCTTATTTATCCACTCATTTCAAGGATTGATAGCAAGCTAATCAACCTATCGTTTGAAGAATGTTCCCCCTTATTGGAAAAGAGAAAGACCATTTGCCCAGCTCTCACCACCTGGAAGCTCTCCTAACATTGCATATTTCTCAAAGATTCCAGACAATAATTTCATTTACTGGGTCTCTTGCTAGGCTTGGCACAAAGAATGCAGGTTTTGGGTTCATATGTTGGTTCTGTCACTCTCTCCAAACTAAAGTTTCTTCCTAGCATACAGAATTTTTTTTTATACAACCTAACATTTAAAAAACCAAAAACCTAAATAGGAGATGATGACTTGACAGAGTAGAGAACTCATCAATCATTAAATAATGGCATCCCATAGTCATTATTTGAAAGAATGTGAAACTGAATGATGCTAAAAACAATTAAATTCAGAAATAAATACATGCTCCTGTCACAAGAAAGGAGGGATATTTGTGAAAATGTAATTGGGGTGACAGCAAAAGCAAAAAATAAGATAATTAAAAGGAAAACAATGCAATTATAATCTACAGTCAGGCACAGCTCCCTCCCCAAATCACTATGAATAATTTACTGCTGCTACCTTAGATTCTGGCCTTAAAATCAGGTGGAATAGGTACCAGTTTTTCTACCAGTCTGGATGCTGACCCCAAGTCTCCTCCTACACTCCCCTCTGGAGAGGAAACACATAAGTAGGCTCTGATGGGTGAGAGGAGGAAGACATCCTATCAAGGTTGGCCTGGTGGAGCCTCCTGTGGCCAGAAGCCACCCGGAATGGACCAAGTTCCTGGGGTTAGAGAAATAGCACAGAGTAGGAGAGGGACTTCAACCATGTTCCTAATGACAAAACATGCATTTCTCAGTTTCATCAAAGACCAGTCATGAAGTCAGATAAATCCAGCCCAACTAATTTCTTTTTTTAATTGTAAATTTTTTTTCTTTGTGTATTTTCTTTATTGAGTTAATGATAGGTTACAATCTTGTGAAATTTCAGTTGTACATTAATGTTTGTCATTCATGTTGTAGGTGCACCACTTCACCATTTGTGCCCACTCCCCACCCCACCTTTCCCCTGGTATCCACTAAACTGTTCTTAGTCCATAATTTTAAACTCCTCATATGAGTGGAGTCATACAGAGATTATCCTTCTCTCACTGGCTTATTTCACTGAACATAATTCCCTCAAGGTCCATCCATGTTATTGCAAATGGAATGATTTTGTTCTGTTTTACAGCTGAGTAGTATTCCATCATACATATGTACCACATCTTCTTTATCCATTCGTCTGTTGATGGGCACTTAGGTTGCTTCCATGTCTTGGAGATTGTAAATAATGCTGCAATGAATATTGGGGTGCATAGGACTTTTGGGATTGCTGACTTCAAGCTCTTTGGATAAATACCCAGTAGTGGGATGGCTGGATCGTATGGTAGTTGTATTTTTAAGTTTTTGAGGAATCTCCATACTGTTTTCCATAGTGGCTGCACCAGTTTGCATTCCCACCAGCAGTGTATGAGGGTTCCTTTTTCTCCACAACCTCTCCAACATTTGTTACTATTAGTTTTAGATATTTTTGTCATTCTAATGGGTGTAAGGTGATATCTTAGTGTAGTTTTGATTTGCATTTCCCTGATGATCAGCGATGATGAGCATCTTTTCATGTGCCTATTGGCCATCCGTATATCTTCTTTGGAGAAATGTCTGTTCATGTCTCCAGCACATTTTTTGATTGGGTTGTTTGATTTTTTGTTGTTGAGCTGTGTGAGTTCTTTATATATTATGGATATTAAGCCTTTGTCAGATATATGACTTGCAAATATTTTTTCCCAGTTAGTGGGTTGTTTTTTTGTTTCAATCCTGTTTTCATTTGCCTTGAAGAAGCTCTTTAGTCTGATGAAGTCCCGTTTGTTTATTCTTTCTATTGTTTCCCTTCTCTGAGAAGGCAGGGTGTCCGAAAAGATCCTTTTAATACTGATGTCAAAGAGTGTACTGCCTACATTTTCTTCTAGAAGCATTATGGTTTCAGGTCTCACCTTTAGTCTTTGATCCATTTTGAGTTTATTTTGGTGAATGGTAAAAAAGAATGGTCAATTTTCATTCTTTTACATGTGGCTTTCCAGTTTTCCCAGCACCATTTGTTGAAAGTACTTTCTTTTCTCCATTGTAGGCCCTCAGCTCCTTTGTCAAAGATAAGCTGTCCATAGATGTGTGGTTTTATTTCTGGGCTTTCAATTCTGTTCCATTGATCTGTGCACCTGTTTTTGTACCAGTACCATGCTGTTTTGATTACTGTAGCTTTGTAGTATGTTTTGAAGTCAGGGATTGTGATGCCTCCCGTTTTGTTCTTTTTTCTCAGGATTGCTTTAGAAACTCGGGGTCTTTTGTTGCGCCATATGAATTTTAGGATTCTTTGTTCTAATTCTGTAAAGAATGTCATTGGGATTCTGATTGGGACGGTGTTGAATCTGTAGATTGCTTTAGGTAGAACGGACATTTTAACTATGTTTATTCTTCCAATCCATGTACATGGAATGTCTTTCCATCTCCTTATGTCATCATCCAATTCTCTCAGAAAGGCCTTGTAATTTTCATTATATAGGTCCTTCACTTCCTTAGTTAAATTTATCCCAAGGTATTTTATTCTTTTTGTTGCGATTGTGAATGGTACTGTGTTCTTGAGTTCTTTTTCTGTTAGTTCGTTATTGGAGTATAGAAATGCTACTGATTTATGCAAATTGATTTTGTACCCTGCAACTTTGCTGTAGTTGTTGATTACTTCTAAGAGTTTTCCAATGGATTCTTTGGGGTTTTCTATATATAAGATCATGTCGTCTGCAAACAGCGAGAGTTTCACTTCTTCCCTCCCTATTTGGATTCCTTTTATTCCTTTTTCTTGCCTGATTGCTCTGGCCAGGACCTCCAGCACTATGTTAAATAAGAGTGGTGATAGAGGGCATCCTTGTCTCGTTCCTGTTTTCAGGGGGATGGCGTTCAGTCTTCGCCCATTGAGTATGACGTTGGCTATGGGTTTGTCGTATATGGCCTTTATTATGTTGAGGTAGTTTCCTTCTATGCCCATTTTGTTCAGAGTTTTTATCATAAATCGCTGTTGGATCTTGTCAAATGCCTTCTCTGCATCTATTGAGATGATCATGTGGTTTTTATTCCTCAGTTTGTTGATGTGGTGGATCACGTTGATTGATTTGCGGATGTTGAACCATCCCTGTGTCCCTGGTATGAATCCCACCTGATCATGATGTATGATCCTTTTGATGAATTGCTGAATTCTGGTTGCCAAAGTTTTGTTTAGAATTTTTGCATCTATGTTCATCAGTGATATTGGCCTGTAGTTCTCTTTTTTTGTGGTGTCCTTGTCAGGTTTTGGTATCAGCGTGATGTTGGCCTCATAGAATGTGTTAGGAAGTGTTCCATCTTCCCTAATTTTTCAGCCCAACTAATTTCTAAGGAGACAAGAGCAGTTTCCAAAGATTATCTTTACTAAGTCTCCTCTACTTTTCTCTGTATTTATACGATCAGCAAAATCTGGATTTCATTAATCCCAAGTAAGCAACATTTCTCCTTTACACAGGCTCTTCTTCCTCTCACCACCCTCCGCATAGAGAATTCTTCCTCATTGCTCACTTCTCTGAATAACTTTTAGTAACTATCGGTAAATCTTCATGACACCCACTCTACCACTATCCTCCAAAAACACGATTAAAGTATTTGTATTATGAAATTTTCCACAATGATTTTTCTCTCCATGCTTACTTCCTTCACTAACCTCTAAGCTCCTTTAGTTATTAATAAAGTTTTATTCCTTTCTTGGTTGCCATGAATGTATTGTGATGCTTGGCACCAAATAAGACAGTCACTTAATGCTTACAGATTGAAGAATAAAGCATTAAAGAATTTGGGCTTAAACTTTCTTGTCTTCCCTATATATCCATTCTGTTAGCAGTTCAATCATACAAGTATGTTTTATTTCTGTACCCCATGATACTGTATTATACATTTTGTAATTTTCTTAAATTCTTATTTATTATTTGTGATAGGCAGCTTCTGATATGGCTCCCAATGATTCCCAACTCCTGGCATTCATACTCTTGTGTAACTCCCTCCCCTTGAGTACAGGTTGGACCTAGTAGCCAACAGAATATAGTAAAAGTGAAGAGATGTCACTTCTGAGATTAAGTTACAAAACATCGCGATTTGTGTCTAGCTAGTATGCTCTCTCTTGTTGGCACCCTCTCCTGCCCTCTCGCTTGCTCCTTCTGATGAAACCAGCTGCCATGTTGCAAGATGCTCTATGGAGAAACCCATGTGGCAAGGAACTGAGGGAGGCCTCCTGCCAACAGCTCATGAGGATCTGGGGCCTCAGTCCAACAACTTGAGGGAAACTAAATCCTGCCAACAACCAGATGAGTGTGATCTTGGAAGTGGATTCTTCCCAGTTGGGGCCTGAGATGACTGCACCCTGTGAGAGACTCAGAAGCAGGGGATCCTACTAAGGGACACCCATATTCCTGACCTCCAGAAACTGTAAGATCATAAATGTATGTTGTTGTAAGCCACTAAGTTTCGGGTAATTTGTAACTTAGCCATACATAACTAATACATTACTTATCAATCAGCTAGGATTCAAAGATGATAAAACCTAACAATAGCAAAATGCAGAGTTTGGTTTATTATTAAGCATAATTATTGGTTTGCAATATGTATTAGCAAATTATTCTTCCAGATTCAAAACTGTGTTTTTATTCATCAAAATGGCTCATATCTCACTTTATCAAGTCAACTTTGCATGGATGTGGGCTTCTGAAAAGCACCAGTTAAAGATCCAGGACATTTGTACATATTCATTGCACAAGCATTTATACGGTACATACCATGTGCCCTGAGTTTGGAGCACAGTTTCTTCCTAGCATATATAATTTTCTTTGAGTATAGGGGCACACTGTTGAATAAGAAAGTTCTTATCCTCAGAAAGCCAATATCTAGTGGGGTGATAGATATCCAAACAGATAATTACTTGCTTTCCTTTTAAGTGATAGAAACCACAAAGGAATGTGTGCGTTGCAGGCCTATGCCCACAGAGACAAGGCAACTAATTCAAGTGGAGTGAAGAGGTCCATCAGGGCCTAGGTAGAGTCTTCAAGAATGCATGAGTGTCATAGAGATAAAGAGGAACAGGAAGAAGGTGCCAGGCCAAGAGGATGGAATAAACCAAGGGATCTATTTAAATAAATTCCCCAGAACATTACCTTTAGTCAAATGGCATTAAACATACTCCTAATAAGTCAACTATTCTTTACAAGAAATGTGTGTCCCATTCTTATCATGGAAGAAGCGAAAACAAATGGGAGTAATTCACACAACTTGATCAAGGCAATTAGAAACTGGACTTAGGATAATTTCCTTAAGTGGTTGAAGCCAGTGCCTTAGTTCATAAAACTGGACTTGTCATCTCTCCTTTATTTATGATTCTGAAATGAACTTTAAATTCCCTGAATGGGAAGATAATCAGGAACCTCACAAATTAATGGCCACACAATTTCATTCCTGAAACACTTAGGCCCTGACTTCTCTCAATTAACTTAATAATTACCACAAAGACAGCTCAAAGAACAGCATCCAAGGTGCTTTTCAAACTAAACAAACACTGGCTTAGACTAAAGATGAGTAAATAAAATAAGCTTCTAGTGCGGATGTACAAATTAATTTTTAATTGGATGTTAAAAGAGTTAATCAAGTGAGTGTATAATATATTTGAACTCTCACCTCTCAGGGTTCAATTTCCCTAGCAGAATGCCTACCTTCTTACACTTCTTGAAAAAACCTTCCCCATCCTCCAGATGAAGCACATTTAGACCAAGAGGTCCTTGCTTGATTCCCAACATGTTTTTAGTTTTACAGTAATTATATTTTATAGCCAATTAGCAATAAACAAGATACTTTCCTGTGTTTGAGTTGAACTAAGTTCATAAGATTTGCGGGCTGAGCCA
The DNA here is from genome assembly GCF_021613505.1 of Equus quagga. Taxonomy (NCBI): domain Eukaryota; kingdom Metazoa; phylum Chordata; class Mammalia; order Perissodactyla; family Equidae; genus Equus; species Equus quagga. Next base: position 110,884,334 of record NC_060276.1, read on the forward strand.
CTGGAGCACAGGTAGAACCAAGTAAAATGCACAGCCCCGTGTGCGATATGCCCAGTTACTGCTGTGCAACTCGGTAGTTAGACATGTCCCTTCATGGAAGACTGAAAGTGATACAGGGCCACATAAAAACCTCAGATTACAGAGAAGCTGGAGGTGGAGAGGGGCAGAACCTTGTGAATCCCTCTCTCTTCTCTCTAGCCGGGAGCAAGGGGAACCTCTGGGGGATTCTGGGAATCATAAGATTGTTTATGCGCCCCAAACCCATGGCACACAAACACACATACACATGAGCACACATCTAAACTCCCAACACTCTCCAGTCCCCCAGGTCAGCCTTATATACTCTACCATAAAGAGAATAATGTGTTTTACCTCTAATCTGCTTGCTTGGAATTCTAAACTCAAAATTCCCTTGGATGAACATAATATTTACCACTTATTCTCCTCTACCAAGTACTCTACTATGTGTCTGGCACCTTTTAAATACTGTCTCCTGGGACATCTTCTTGGAGGCCTTCATCCACCATGTAATACGTCTGGCTGCCGTATAGCCACCATGTTGGAGAGACTACATAGAGACAGAGATGCCCAGGGAGCCCCATCTATTCCAGGTCTCACCTGTTTGGATTTCCTCAGCATAGGCGTCAGACATAAAAGTGAAGGAGGCTTGAGATGGCCCCATCCCAGCCACTGTGACTGAAACCATCTCAGAGATCCCAAGAGAGACTGCCTGGCCAAGTCCAGTCAACCCCTTTATAGGTGAGCAAAATAGGTGACTGTTATTTTTTAAATCCCTGTTAGGGGGAGGTTTGATATCCAGCTATAAATAGCCAGAATAGTCCTTGAATGAGAAGAACATCTGTCCAGGTTTTCCTGTCACCGCACCCCTTTCTGGTCATCTCAAAGATATGAACTGTTCTGCAGCTACATCCCATCCTCCTCCTCCAGCACTCACTGTATATTCCGCATTTAGCTGCACGTTGAGCCTACCAAGACAACCTTGCCAGAAAGAGAACTGTTCTCGGGTTAAAGATGAGTGTAGCTGCACTCACTTGCCCAAATACGTGGGTGCCTGTGTTTATCCAATACAGCAGCACATGAGCAGTCTACTTGGCATTTCACCTTAGATTCCAGGATGTTACCCCAGACATACAACTGTTCTGAAAAACTCTTCAGTTACAGCCCTTCCAGCTCTGTGCCCTTAATGGGAACACATACTTTCAAGCCTTTTCACTTGTTTATTACGCCTACTTGAACTATTGCCAGATTAAAGTGGCAATGGAATCTGGGAACACATTCTAAAACTTACTTCACTGAAAAAATGCAGAATGTCTTATCTTTTTTTTTTTTTTTTGGTGAGGAAGATTAGCCCTGAGCTAGCATCTGTTGCCAGTCATCTTTTTGCTGAGGAAGATTGGCCCTGAGCTAATATCTATGCCCATCTTCCTCTATTTGTGGGACGCCTGCCACAGCATGGCTTGATGAGTGGTGCTAGGTCCATGCCCGGAATCTGAACTTGCAAACCCCGTGGCGCCGAAGCGGAACATGTGAACTTAACCACTACACAACCAGGCTGGTTCCTGTTTTATCTTTTAAGAAAACATCTCTCCTAGCTCAAGGGGGTATATTTCTCAGCCTCAAGAAAGTGTTCATATATGCCATGAGAGTTTAAGGTTACATTGTATTCATGAAGAATTACTTTTGCTTCAAAGAAGAATTTCTGTTATAAACCAGGGAATTAAATACACAAGCACACACACACACATACAAGGATATACTTGTGGACAAAACTTAACAAAAAAAGAAAACTTGCTTTCCTAAAAGGTAAACAGAAGCTGTGCCAAATTTCCCTCCAGTAGACCACACAAAAAAATAAGACAGACATTAACCAAATTGATAAATGGTGGGGTTTCAGTGGAGAAATCAAGGCTTGATCAGTAAATTTTCCCAGCAGGATCAACCCAGTGTGACACAGCAGGAATCTTGCAAGCTCAAGGGAGTACTGCGGAGTCACGAAACTAACTGCTCTAAATGGCAGGCTGTTTTCCTGTACAGGTCTCTACGAGGAGGCGGAGGAGAATGCCATAGAAAGAAGTGCTATAGTTTAAGAGAAAAGTCTCATTTTTGTGCTGAGCTCTTTTTTATATTCCAAAGTGTGTTTGAAGTAAATTTGTCCCTCATTGGGATGCAATCTCAGCCTGTTAATGTCATGTTTATAAAGGCAATCTGGCCCATGGAGAAGAGCAGGCTTAGGAGACAGAAAGGCCTTCTACTTCCCTCCTGCTACCCACTAGCTGTGTGAACTCACATAAGTTACATAACCTCTCTGATCTTTGATTCTTTTTCAGCAAAATGGAGATTTACACAGCACGATGCACATGATTATGGTAGAGGGTAAATGAGATAACACTGTAAGTTGACAGTTCTATGCCTAGAACATGGTATGCATTAAATTAATTATATACATTAAATATTACAATTAATTAATAACATATTTCTTATTAAATTTTATTATTCTATTTTTCCATTTTGGAACATCACCTTTATATAAATAATAATCTTATGTATTATTTACAACAATTTTTTAAAACCATCTGATCAAAGAGTTAAGAGACCTGATTCTAATCCCAACCTTGCCCTTTATACAACATATGATCTGGGCAGGTTACTTTCCATTTATAAGCCTCAGTTTCCTTTTGGTAAAAAATAAAGGGTTTGGATTTGCTGATATTGTCTCTCCTGAATAGACATTTTTCCAAAGAAGACATACAGATGGCCAACAGGTACGTGAAAAGATGCCCACCATCACTAATCATCAGGGAAATGCAAATCAAAACCACAATGAGATATCACCTCACACCTGTTAGGATGGCCATCATCAAAAAGACAAGAGGTAAGAAGCATTGGCAAGGATGTGGAGAAAACGGAAACCTTGTGCACTGTTGGTGGGAATGTAAATTGGTGCAGCCACCACAAAAACAGTATGGAGGTTTCTCAAAAAATTGCAAATAGAACTACCACATGATCCAGCAATTCCACTTCTGGGTATTTATCTGAAGAACATAAAAACATTAATTCAAAAAGATATATGTACCCGCATGTTCTTTGCAGCATTATTTACAATAGCCAAGACGTGGAAACAATCCAAATGTCCACTGATGGACGAATGGGTAAAGAAAATGTGATATATATACACAATGGAATATTATTCAGCTATAAAAAGAAGGAAATCTTGCTATTTGCAACAACATGGATGGACCTTGAGGGCATTATGCTAAGTGAAATAAGTCAGACAGAGAAAGATAAATATCATATGATTTCACTTACTTGTGGAATCTTTAAAAAACACCTTGAGCTCATTGATTCAGAGAACAGATTGGTGGTTGCCAGAGGCAGAGGGTAGGAAATGGGCGAAATGCGTGAAGGGGGTCAAAAGGTACAAATTTCCAGTTATAAAATAAATAAGTCATGGGGATATAATAAACAGCAAGGTCACTATAGTTAATAATACTGTATCGTCTGTTTGAAAGTTGCTAAAAGAGTAAATCTTAAAAGTTCTCATCACAAGAAAAAAATTTTTTGTAACTATGTGTGGTGATGGCTAACTAAACTTATTGTGGTGACCATTTTGCAATATGTACAAATACTGAATCATTACATTGTACACCTGAAGCTAATATAATGTTATACGTCAATTGTACCTCAATTAAAAAAAAAGGTCATCTTGAATAAAGCATTAATTAGTGCTTGTGGCTAAGGCCAACGGTCTAGAGACCAGTGGTGTGCTGGTAAATGTTTAACAACTGGCTCTCTGGGTTAAAAAAAAAAGCCTGATTTATAGTGTTTGCCGATTTCCATGGTGTAAATATTCCCACCATGGCCAATTTCAAGCTATCAATGGGACATAACTAGGTGGAGTTGGAAAGAGATATACACAATTGGCTCTCAAGGAGCTGACTCCAGCATATCACTGTGCCAAACCCATTGGATCTCAACGCTCACCCCCCAGCTCACATTAAGTTCCTGAGCAGTAAGAACACCATGAAGAAAAACAGCTCCAGCTCTCGGGATACTTTTTATTTTCAGGTTCAATTTAAGGCAGAGACATAAATAAGCCCTTGTCTACCACAAAAAAAATACCACTAAATTCACTGCCAGGGTGCAAAAAAATTTTGGAAAAAAGAAAAAAGGTTTCGGAGACCATGAAATACTAAAATACAAACTTAATCTGTTTTTCTTACACTCCATTCTAATTTTTTACTACTTTAAAACATTCCCTAATCTCAGACTGTAAAAACAACAAATGACTCCTAAAGTTTCTAAGTCAGAAAATTAGTAAAGCAAATTTCATCTTTTCTTCAATTGCTTAATGCCTGTAAGGATGACATTTGTCAAATCAACTCTTTCTCTCATCTGAAAAGTCAACCATCGATTTAATAATGGATGGACTCTGAATACAGTGTTCCCATAGATGCTGAAATTTAGAGTACCCCAGGATGCAGAGCAGAGCCACAAATGAGAACGAAGCACAAGCATGTTTTAGCACCTGATACATCATCTGTCGATTGCCAAAGCACTAAAGCCCTGCAATCCACTCTAGGAGAGGCCCTCAGGACATAACTTGCAGCTTATTTTCTCACAGATCTGACATCATTGATCATCGGACTTCTCAGCCCTCGGAGATTTAAAGTTGAAGAAACTTCCAAGAACCCAGTGTATTATTAAGAGCCATGACAGTTGACATCTGACAGCCCAGCATGCTGCTTTGTACAACGGCTCCTAATATTCACCCAAAGATTTAGAAAGGAAGATCCTACTGACTTGCACCCTGGCAAAGTATTTAAGCTTCCTAAATTATCACCCTGAGTCATCAAGGAAAGACCATTTTGATCTCATTATCTTCTGTGTGATGTAAGGAAAATATATGATACATTTTAGAAACAATCCCATCAAAAAGTTTTTAAAAGTGCAATCTTCAATACCTAGCAAATTTACCCATATGAAATAATTTATTCCTTAGAAATGTGATAATGCTGTAGTTCCACACTTTAAGGCACTAACATACAGAATGCCTACTGAGTATAAGGCATTTGGGGGATAAAGACTCATAAAACAATATAGGAGATATTGTTGTTCTGCCCAGATCCCTTTACTCAGTCCATATATCCATTCCCCAGATGCTGTGAGTATTGGCTGTTAATGGCTTGCAGCTACCTCCTTCTCTAGAAAATTGTCATTTTCTGAGTGGGAGCTGTGTCACAGGGGAGGTCATTCCCTGCAAAAGCCAGTTTATTTCCATTAACTTAGTGACGAGGATGTACAAAAGTCCTCCCATCCCCACACTTGTCTACAGGTGGAACCAGCTTTGTGTGCAATTTATGCTTTAGAGTGCTCCACAGGAGCGGGTTGAGGTAGTCTCCAGCGGAGATCACATCTTTGCTTGACTCCTTCCCTTGTCCTGTCCTGCTCCCCTCAATCCCCTTCTCCTGAGAACACTTCCTCAGTAAGGTATTTGCAAAAGAATCCATATCTTTGAAGTACATCTTTGGGTACTTCTTTAAAGTACCCAACCTGAAACAGACTTACACTCTTTTTTCAAGAATATAAGCCATATGTGTGAAAGTCAACTCAACTATTAATTGAACACTGACCACATGCAGAGGATTAAAAATGAAAGGGGATTCAGAAGATGTGTCCTTTCACAGCTAAGACGGAATAATAGGTACCAGATTTATTTTCTTGCCAGATATACCAAAAAATGGACAAAGATGTATGGAAAATGGTTTTCATGACATTAACATCAGGTAACAAAAGACAATGATCTCTGGGAGACAGAAAACAAATGAAATGAGCCCCATCATTGCCCCAGCTTACTGCATGGAGAAAGGAACCCAGGATAGTCCTGGCTGACTCCTGAGTTGAGATATAGAGGTGGGAGGCCAGGGAAGACAAGGCAGCAAGAGTTAGCAGGGCAGAATACCAAAGAAGAGAAGGGTACAGGGAAAGAGAACTCTGGAGATCTACAGAGGGTCCCCCTTGAGTATTCAACTGAGTACAGGTCAGCACATGCACATGAGGAAAGGAACACCAGAGAAGTTTAAGGGGAGAAATCACTGGAGATCACACAGGGCCAAGAATAGTGCCCATCCCTAGCAGGCTGAGTGAAAAACTTATAATTCACAGAGCACTGGGTAGAATACTAACAAGAGTTTTGCCTCAGTAGTGGGGGAAAAAATAGCACTACACTACACAATGCTCTGATCTCACCTAACAACACTTAAAAGCAAGACCTAAAAGTATTTAAGTGTTTGTAAGTTACTTAACTGTACCCCAGAATGAAGCTCAAGAATATTTATAGGAATCCAAAAATATACAGCACCCTACAAGGTAAAATTCACAAGGTTTGTCATCCAGTAAAAAAGTACCAAGCATGCAAGGAAACAGGAAAATGACCCAAAATTAGAAAAAATTCAGTCAATTAAAACTGACTCAGAAATGACACAAATGCAAGGATTAAAAAATCGTAACTCTATTTCATATGTTCAAAATATAGAGGAAAGATTGAAAATGTTAAATAGAGACATGGAAGATTTTAAAAAGACCCAGTCCAGTTTAAACTTCTAAAGATTAAAATTACACTGTCTGAGATGAAAAATACACCCAGAATTAATGGCAGGTTAGATACTGCAAAAGAAAATATTAGTAAACTTGAAGACTTAGCAATAGAAATGATCTAAAATGAAACACCAAGAGTTGGGGTGGGGGAGAACAGAGCATCAGTGGTCTGTGAAACAACTTGAAGTGGATAAATATATATGTAATTGTCATCTCCAAAGGATAAGGGAATGGAGAGGATAGAAAAAATATTTGAAGAAATAATGGACAAAAATTTTCAAATTTGATGAAGCCTACAGGTTCAAGAAGCTGAACAAACCCCAAAGGCAAGAAACATGGAGAAAATCACAGTAAGACACATCATAGTCAAATTGTTTAAAACCAGTGATAAAGAGAAAACATTAAAAGCAGCCAGAGGAAAAAATACATATTAAGTACAGGGGCACAAAGACAACCATGACAAAAGATTTCTCATCATAAACAATGTAAGCAGAGGACCATGGAACAACATCTCTAAAGTACTGAAAGAAAAAACTGTCCACCTAGAACCATATCCAGCAAAAATATCTTTCAAAGTGGAGGCAAAATAAAGCCTTTTTCAGGCATATGAAAGATAAAAGAATTCATTACAAGCAGGCCTATATACAAGAAATATTAAAGAAGGAAAATTATAATAGATAAAAATCTTGATCTACACCAAAGAACAGCACTAGAAATGTTAACTATATGGGTAAATTTAAAGAAATTTTCTCATTACGTAAGTCTCTTTAAAAGATAATCAGCCACTTAAAGCAAAAATAATAAAAATGTACTTTGGGGTTTACAGCATATATAGAAGTAAAATACATCAAAACAATAGCACAAGAGCCAGGAAGGGAGAGATGGTATACTGTGGTAAGGTCTTTATACTACATAGGAAGTAGTATAATATTACTTGAAGGTAGACTGTGGTAAGTTAAAGATATATACTATAAATTGTAAAGTCATCACTATAACAACACACAAAGTTAAAGGTAGAAAGCTACAAAGGAGATAAAATAGGAATCATAAAAATTACTCCAAAAGATGGGAGAAAAAGAGGAAAAAGGAGCAAAGATGGTAAAAATAGAAATATGGTGGATATAAGCTCAACCACATCTATAATCACATATGTGACAGAAAGACTCTAAGATGGCCTCTATTTATCCCTGTCTCTTTGCATTCATGCTCTTGTGTAATCCCCTCCTCTGGAGTGTAGGTGGGACCTGTGACTTGCTTCTAACCAGTAAAACATGGGATGTTCACCATCATGATTGTTACACAAGATTGCAACTTCCATCCTGCAAGCAGACTCTCTCTATTGACTGTTGCCCTTGCTGGCTTTGATGAAGCAAGTGCCATAGGAAGAAGTCCACATGGCAAGGAACTGAAGGCGGCCTTCATTCTGAAAGCATGCAAGGAACTGAATCCTGCCAATAGCCACATTAGCTTAGAAATAGATTCTTCCTCAGTTGAGCCTCAGATGAGACTCCAGTCCTGCCTGACACTTTGACTGCAATCTTGTGAGATATCCTGAAGCAGAGGACTCTGCTAGGCTATGCCTGAATCCGTGACCCACAGAAACAGTGAGATAATAAATGTGTGTTGTTTCAAGCTGCTAAGTTTGTGGCATATTATTCTGCAGCAATAAATAAGTAATAAAACACTAAATGTAAATGGTTTAGACATCCAATTAAAATGGAGACTGTCAGATTGGAGTTTTTAAAAAGACCCAACTATACGCCACTTTTAAGAAATGTACTTTAAATATAAAGACACAAGTAGGTTAAAAATTAAAAGATGAGAAAAGATATACCATGATATTCTAATCTTTAAAAAAGCAGGAGTTGCTGTATTAATATAAGACAAAGTAGATTTCAGAATAAACAATATTAATAAGAGTAAAGAGGGTCATTTCATAAAGAGTCCAATTCAACAAGAGGACATGACCATCCTAAATTTGTTTGCATCTAATTACAGAATTATTTACACAAATTAAAAACTGAGAAATTGACAAATCTATAATTATACTCAGAGATTTCCCTAACCTTTTCTCAATAAGTGAAAGAACAAATAGAAAACAAACAAGGATAGAGAAGACCTTCACACCACTATCAACCAAATGCCTAATTAACACTTATACAACACGTCAAAAAGTTGCAAAATACACACTCTTTTCAAGTGCACAGAGAACATTTACCAAAATAGAGCATATTCTGGCCCACAAAACAAATCTTTTGTCTCTTTTTCCCTGTGGTATTCTGAAATTATATGTGCTAAAACCTCGATCTCTATCCTTAACCTCACAGAAAATGCCAATGGGATTTCACGGGGAGGAGGATGAGCGGGGCAAATCTCTAATGCAAAGTGTGCCAAATGCTTGCTTTGGGGAAGGAAGACTTCAGAGGCAGAAAAGATGAGAGAGCCCACTCTCTCCAGAGCTCCAAGAGTCAGCTGAGTTAGAGGCTTCAAACGTGGTGTGTTCTAAACGGAACTCCATGGGTTTAGACTAATGTATGCTCATAACAGATTACATCTTTTGCCATTAAAAAGGTTGAAGCCCAGTTACTTTTGGCTCAAAGACATTATGTATACTATAAAAGTTTGTTTATATAAAATGGCATTTATATCATCAGTAATACTACAAGAATAGTAAACAAAAACTTCAAAGAAACCCAGTATCTCACTGGAGGAGATGTTTTTACCAATACCTTTCATGGTGACATTACCTGTGTCGGGGGGGGGAAAGACTTGGCCTGCAAGAGAATTGAAGATGATGCTGTATAACTTTACTTGCTCACCCCATGTGAAATCCTTCAATAGTCCGATGCAACACTGCTACATGTTGAGTCAATGATTAGCTGTAAAACCAAAGCAATTAATGGGGAAAGAATTCACAAAGAGTTGCACTGAGAGTAAACAAATGAGAAGCTCCATAAAAAGAAAAAAACAATGTTTCTGTGTTGGTTGCTATAGAAAATCCTCAGGTATGTGCAAAGCATAATTGATTGGGTGACCGTTCCTGGAACAGGTTATGATGATCCTAAAAAGTTTCAGGTTATTCAAATTCACTTTAGTGCTCGGTAGCATTGGGCAATTTTGCAAAGGAAAGAGAAAGATCTGGGTAATTATAGCAAGGATTATTTTTTAAAGAGATAAATCTCTTGTAAATTGGTACAACCATTCTGGAGGACAATATCTATCGAAATGTAAAATGTATGTACCTTTTGGCCCCAAAATACTCACTGCTCCAATATGCCCACAAAATTGACTCCTCAGATATCCCCACAAAAGATATGTCTCATTTAGAACACTTTTCTAGCAAGTAACAGAAAATCAATGCAATCAGGCTTAAACAATAAAGGGGGGTTGTTGGTTCACAGTCTTGGAAAATTCAGTCATAAGATAGTTCACATTTTGGGCTGTTTGGGGGGAGGTGAAGGAAACACCAATACAGGGGAGGAAAAGTGAGACAGGAACAAGAAGGAAGACAATTAGGGTGCAGTATCAAGCTCATTTCCACTGTGGACAATTAGAGCTTAATTCCACTAGGGAAATCCTAGGAGTCAGTGTAAAACATATGCCTCAGAGGCAATGCACTGGGGGGGAGGGGGGAAAAGCAGTATTTATACCATAAGTCACTGGTTGAGAGCTGCCCTTGAGAGGCATTCATTCCATCCTGCTGAGTGGGTGGTAAAGGGTACTCCAGCAGTAAGAGAAGCCCCTCAGGCAAAGAATTCAGTACTAACAGAAGTCAGGCCACTATGCACTGAAGTGGTAAAGACAAGCGGATATGGGTAGGGCACCGATAGCACTTGCCTTAGGTGGACTTCAGGGTTGGGTGATCCAGCAGCTTAATAATGTCATCACCCCTCTATTCGGATTTCCAGGGTTAATTTCGCCCAACCAATGTTTTCCATAGTGGTCACTAAATGATTATCAGTCCCAAATGGGACTACAGATATTACAGGATATAGAAAGCACTTCAGTGTAAATGTTCCAAGGAACAATGCTTATATTTAGCCTAATTGGACTGAATTAAGGCATAGGCACACCTCTGATTTTGCTATATGGCTTAAATCAATCAGAATCTACTCCCAGAGATACAGATGGGCTGTCTTCCCCAGATAGGAAAGCTAGGTACTGTTGAGAAGGGAGAGGCTGGGAGTGGATGCTGGGTAGTTTAACCACAAATGTATAGTGATATGTGTGTAAAGATGTTAATTGCAACCTTCTTTGCAATAGCAAAAACTGAGGAACATTTGAAGCATGTATCCATAGGGGACTTATATTTAAACAAATTATGGTGCATTCTTACTATGGATCCTTTACAGTAGTAGATCTGTATGTTCTGTTATAGAGGGGTTTCCAAGGCATATCACAAAACAAAAAAGGCATATGCAAATCAGAGTGCAAAGAAAATCACTTTTGCAAATTAAAAAGCAGGAAGATGCATACAAAATTTGTTATGTTAAAGCATAATTAGCCAAAGACCACCAAGGATAACCCTGTAGCATGACAAGGTCAGATTTATTGTCTCAATGCCGTGAGAACCGTGGAACACTGCTCAACAAGAGGGAAGGGGGAAACCCCTTTTATAAGGTTTGAGTTCTTGCTAAAGGATTCAGAGGAAGGTTTAAGGAGTGGTGGTCAGTTCTGGGTTGATTGCTTTTCCAAGGCTGTGTTAGGAGAAGAGGCGGTTGAACTAGGGATTGAGTGCTGTCTTCAGCTAAGGGAACTTTAGCAAGATTGGATCTCTTGATAATAGACGAGTGTGGTGAAGTGGGACCACGGAGAGTGTCATCAGTCAGAAAGCAGGAAGCACTCAAGGTGAAGGCCATTATGACATTTTACAGCTGCTGCACGATCCTGGGAGAAAGAATGCTTCTGTTAACTTTGCGTCTGATTTTACCTGTGTCTAACCACGAAGCTTTCATGATGGAAGGGCTCCTTTTGTGCTTTTTCAGTCTGAGCTGACTTTCACCCCTTCCATCTCAGATAGGTTTTTACTCTTTCTTAAGGAATACTAAGAAAGTGTTATCAGTGGTCACCTTTGGAAAAATGGATTGAGTTGGAAAGGTGAGTAGGGAAAGATATCTGCACTACTCGTTTGTATCTTTCTGTTTTACTTAAATTTTCTAAACATGTACATATGTTACTTTTAGTACATTTTAAATGTTAACATGGATTCTCTGAGCAGTGAGAATGACTTTTTTGTTTGGTTGTTTTTTTTATTTGTTTGTAAATTTTCAAGAATTAACGTTATTTTAAAATAATAATAGACACTCCGTGCCTTCCAAAAAGTCAACAATCTGACTGTTGCCACAGTCTAAACCGGGAACCCAGAATGAGTCTTGCCAACCCATCCTCCTCGCCTTCTAATATGCTGCTGCTTCCTGTCTCTCTTGGGTCATTCATTCTATGCCCAATCCTTGTTCCACCAGTTCTGCCCGAACAAAGGGTAGCAAATTTGGAGTCATACCAGTTGGCGAGTGTGCCTATTACCTCACAGGGTGCGCAGATGCTGCATTGAGACTACAGAGTACGGTTCTAGGCGTAAAGCTCAGCAATAAGATCTTGCCTCTCTTGTTGCCCTAACTCAGCCTTCCCCAAAGACCACACACCTATCAGTGCCAACAAATTAGGTGTTACTGTTACATCTTCTTCCTGCTAGAGACAAACACTCATGTAATATTTCAATGGAAATGCAGTTGAGGAACAGGTATGCTCATTTTATAATACACTGTGAGTTTACTAATAGGATAGATAACTCAGGGGAGAAACAAAAAGACATAAACATGCTTCCTCTTTATGGCCTGAAAGTTCAATAAAGTGCCTTCCCAAATGCCTCCCCTACGTGCTTCACTCATTAGCAAAGGGATATTTCATTTTAGAAGATTGGCCAAGAATGTTATAAATTGGGAGAGCTGCCACAGAAGCATGCTGCTTGTAGGGATGAAGAACCAATGGCATAACCAAATAGAATAACTCCCTTTTTAACCCATTATAATAAAACCAACAACAAATACGGGGAGCCTTCTGTGGGAACACGCAATGAGTGGTTTTATGACATTCCCACTAGGCCGTTATTTTTAAAGGGACTGATTCAGAAAATTTGCTAGTGATACACAAGGAGTACGATCTACTCCAAAATTGCATGAGCTTTTCTAAGGCCCAGTTCAACCACTGTTTACAAACAAACAGAAAACTCTACTGTAATATGGAGTCTCTGAAATAAAATTTCAACTATTTTGTAAACAGTTGAGAAATAATGACAGGTTATTTTTCTGTCTTTGCTGTTAACAAGGGCCCAAATTATCAGCACCTCTTACAGTCCCTGACCTTCCAGGATAGTGTAATGAGGTTCTAAAGACAGTAAAGAGTACACACATTGTCATTCTGCCAACTCATAGCTACAAGCTTGTTAATTGAAGAATCTCTGTAGAATTAATGCAAAAGAGTCCAAGCCATTAAAAGGAAACAAACTTTTATTTTCCAATGTACGATTTTCAACAAACACATCAAATATTTCGAAAGATACTCTGAACAACTGAAAATCATTTCCATGGAAATGGTTCCTGTAACTGGAATCTGTTTTTTCTTTGGTTAATAGGGACATTATCCCAATGAAACATTTTAACAGGGCTCAAATAAGTACAAGGAACATAAATGTATTGTTGCATGATCATTTTTCAATCATGTATCGGTAAGTTATTAACAGAAAGACTGTTAGCGGTTTCCTGGTAAGGAAGAGGGTGTGAGGTGGGGATGGTATTTGCCTGGGAAAGGGCATGAAGGAAATTCCTGGAGTGATGACAATGTTCCATATCTTGATGGGGGATTGCATTCATCAAAATTCAGTGGATGTACACTTGAGATTTGTGCATTTCATTGTATGTAAATTTTACATCAAAAGAAAAACTAGACAAATGCTGAACTCTAATTGGTAACATGAATGCTGAAGTGTATGGAGGGAGTATATAGATGTCTTTAATACTTTGGAATGCAACAAAGAGTAAGATAAGTTGAAGTAACTCATAAAACAAGTACAGTAAAATATAAATGGTAGGATTTAAGTGATGGTATACAAATATTCACCATAAAATTCTTTCAATGTTGCAGTATGTTCGACATTTTTCACAATAAAACAATTTTAACAACTAAAACTATGTACATACCAATGCTGATATCCTTTCAAGATAATTAAGGGTTTTTTTTTCCAAAAAGTACATACTTGTATATTGATCTGGACCTCAATATAAACTAATTAGGCAGGTCTGATTCATCAGGCACTCATTCATTCTTTCAAACATTCAACAGATATTTATTGAGCATCTACTACGTGCCAGGCACTTGAAAGAAAGTGAAAATGCAGAACGGTCCATTCCATAAATAATTATCTACTTTGGGGAAATGAGGTATGACAAGAATGCCCTTCATTCACAGCTATTCTTTTACGTTCTATTTTGCCCATTAAAGAAGCTACTTTCGACATGCAAAATCAATACTGTTAAATAGGAAATAATTGCACAAATGCTGCTGTCAATTTTAAATTGTTCCTTGAATATATTTTCAACCTTGGAAGCAGAAAAATTGAGACTTTAGGCAAGAGAAGGCCTCACTAACATAACGTGATTTTTTAAACGCCGGTATTACGCTGACAGATGGAGAGAGCTCTAAATGTCATTTCCTCACAAGAAGCTATTATGCACAGTGCTTGAACAGGGCTGGAGGACCTAGCAACAGAAGGGAGAAAAGGTTTCCAAGGCAAGAAGGCTGCTTGTTCCAGAGCTAAACTTTAAATTGCCACGCCTCAAGGTCTTGACCAGGAAAATGAATAGCCAGCCAATGCCTCAGCCTAATAACAGGTCTTGTTTCCCTGAATGACACTGGATTTATTAGACTCCTATTTTCAAATACATGATTTTCCAGTGTAATTCAAGTTACATTTTGAGGCGGAGCACAAACACTGTGGAATGTTTTTGTATGTAAATATCTTCTGGTCTATGAATCCATTGCCTCAGACACAAAAGCAAAGTTTTAGGCTGGGAATGGAAGATAATCCCAGTTATATACTGCTCTAATTCACATTACAGCGCTAAGTGTGACTCAGTAATTCTGACGTCAGGAAACATGGCTGAAGAGCGAGGCAGAGGCGGAGAATTTGCCAACCCGAGAATTTGAAGCCCTGCCCGATGCTCACTCTCAAGCGGCACTGGGGGCTTTGAAATGTCCTTAGCCTTCATGACTCAGGGTCCTCTTCGTTATCCTTGGGGATTATCCTACTCCCTGTGCTGTCCAAATTAGCCATCAAAGTTTCTATTTGAAAGCCTGGCTAAAACATCTCCTTCTCCTTCAAGGGCCTGGAGGAGGAGTGTTTTGAATTTTATCTTCTTCATCTTTCCTTTAATCTCCTCTCTCTTCCCCAAGTATCAGGGTAGCTTTGAAGAGGGAAAAAAGTCACAAAAAGGGCTATTTTTTAGATAGAAATGGAACTGGGGAGAGACGCTTGTCAGCCTTTGCTTCAGAGGTGAAGCAGGGGTGGGGGCAGTAACATTTGTGGCTTCTCTAAATCCGAACTTTGAGTATTTTCATCACGTAGGCAGTAAAGCCACCTCCTAGTCCTGTCTCTGAGGCTTCTGTGAAAAACTGCCCAGTGTCTACGTATGAGTCCGGGAATCAGCTTCTCTCTCTTTCAATTCACCAAAGTGCCTTCCAACAGACAAAGGGAATGATAATTAAAGTACACAACAGACAATTCTTGTGCCATGATAAAATACAAAACACGCACAAATACGGCCACTCTTCCTATGTTTGTCCTGAGGGCTTCACCACATCACTGGCTGTAACATGTGAGTAAGATCGTAAATAAGGGGTTGTTACTCTATGAGACAAAAGCAAAAATTAGGCTCTGAAATTAAAATTTCCTTTTATTTTAATCTGGTTCTTAAATATCTATCTGGCCTGCTAGCTCCGAGTCTTGAGACGTGGTGTCTCAAGTCACAGGACAACAGGACATAGGACAAAGTCAAGGACAAAAGCCCTTCATTCCTACCAATCCTCACCCTGAAATTCACATCTTAAACATGACCCAGGCAACGGGTCCTTATTTTATCCACTGCTCTCATTTCTCCAGATGGCTCTCTGGAAATTCTCTTAACAGGAAGAAAGGGTCTCTCCTACTCAGTCTTGCCTCAAAGCATTTGTGGACTAAATTCATTAGCTTTCCCCTAGATCTTAATACAGCTATTGAGCCAATCCAAATCTCTTTATATTTCCACTAGTCTTTGCTTACTCCACTGTGTTTCTCCAATTTTTACGTATAATGTCATTTGTATTCTTTCTGTAGCACCCTAAAGCCATACTAAGGACTTACTTTGGAAATCTATAGGTTTTTCTGAGCCACTGCTTAGTGAAACACACAATCAAATTCTTCCCTTGCTATTGGTTGAAGATCCAAGAGATAACATTTGTTTTTATAAACAATTCTTTCCTCTCATAATTGCTGCTGTAATAAGGATTGTTCTTGGTCTCAAGTGACCAAAACCCAGTTCAAATTTACTGAAGCACAAGAAGAGGGAATTTGGGGGCTTATTTCATGACAAATCTGAGAGTCATCTGGCAGGAGCCCAGAAAATAGTCTCTTTCCATTTCCTGGCCCTTTCTTCTTCTGTAGTTTTATTTTCTGACAGTCCTCCCCAAGTGGTGACAAAGATGACCGCCAACACCTCTGAGATAAAATTCTACCTATCCTGGTTAGCCCTACCATCAGCGAGAGAGATGCATTTCCATTAGCCCAGCCTAAGTCCCAGGGAAAGTGATGGAGATCATCAGGCAAGAGTTGGCTGTGGTCTCCATGCCCTGGACAATAGCCCTTCCCTCTGGATTTCCTCACTGGGTCCCAGCAGAGCAGCTGAGCTTTGGGTCAGAGGGAGGAGAACACTGCAGCTAGAAGGATAGCTAGTTCAAAGACATCAGCTCTGATTTCCTGTGGGACACCCTTTATCCCACCAGCCTGCTTTTAGGAAGATACAAGAAGATCCTGCCGTTCCGGCAACTGGTAGGTTCCAACTCAGGAGCCTAGGGATGAACTGGCACACTGGTGAGAACTGGGGGATGCCTGAGACACAAAACTTGCAAACAACCATAACCTTCTGAAAACAATGCCTGCTCCTTTGTCCTCTAACGCAGAGCAGTGGATAGCCATGAAGATTTCAGACAAAACAAAAATGGTCACATGCAGGCCTCTAGGGACCTGCAGTTCTCCCAGAGTAAGAGACAAGGGACAAGATTATCTGGAGTGAGGTTTGGTAGTGGCGGCAGCTGTTTATTTACTTCAAATCTCTTTAAAGATTATATTAAATAGACTCTAGCAACTTTCGCTTTGTGTGATTTTCGTTTAAACATAGGCTGATGGTGGTTTTAAAATAATTATCCCTGAAGTTTTATTAAAATAATGCAGCTATAAGAGCATTCTTTCCAAGACCTCAATTTGAAATGAAATGCAGACTTTCTAGATTTCAATGCATCATAAGCCACCAATTTCATAAAATTGCATCCACTTTTCAAAGCTGATATTGCCCCATGGAAGCAGCCCTTTGGCAAGGGATGAGGTATTTCATTTTCTAATGTCTCCATTTAGCCAATTATAGGCAGGTTTTCATATGTCATTCCCTTAAAAATATTATAAAAGCACTCTCTACTATGGTTCTAGTATGGATGGAAAATGTTAAGGACATTAATTTCATTGAACTACAGGAAAATTTCAGACTAGAAAGTGACGAGCAAAAAAATGAAACATTTTCCTTGGGCATAATGTGACCTCAATCACACTTCAGCTAAAATTTTGACGAAAAAGATAACCTCTGTCTTTAGGAAAAGCTACATAGAAAATGAAGATAATTATGGTGGGGTGGAAGACGGTTTTCACTTCAAATGAGACACACATATACTTATCAAGTTATACATATATTGAGATATTCATGCCAGAGTGGCCATTAAATCCTCAATATTTCTACACAATAAGAGTGGACAGACCTCTAAATTTCACCAGTTTTCATAACTTACAAGAGCTACAGGTTTAATAAACCTAGAAAAGGTAGGAATTAAGGAAAAGTCAAAATGCTGATTTAAATAACCATTACATATCTTACATGTCATTATGTAAGATAGAGAAAATGAAAATAGAGATAGAATTTTAAATTCTTTTATTTCCTAAAATATTGCCTCTATCTATTCTAAACACGAGTTTGATATCTATATCTGAGAATGTGATCGCCAGTCTCCAAAATGATCCCCTAGTAATCCGGCTCCAGGTTCATGCCCTTGCATAGTCCCCTCCCACACTGAATAAGGCTGACTTGTACAATCAACAAGATACTACAGAAATGATGGAGTATGACATTGAAAGTTGAGATGAATAAGTTCTGGAGATCTAATGTCAAGACCTTGTGGCTTCTGTCTTGCTCTCTCGGATCACTCATTCTGGGGGAAGCCAGTTGCCATGTCATCATGACACTCAAGCAGCAATTGGAGAGGCCCATATGGCAAGGAACTGAGGCCTCCTGCCAATAGCCAGGTGAGTGAGCCATCTTGGAAGTGAATCCTCCAGTCACAGTCAAGCCCTCAGTTGACACTTTGACTGAAACCTTGTGAGAGGCTCTGAGCCAGAACTACACAGCTAAGATGCTCTCAAATTCTCAACCCACAGTAACTATGAGATAATAAACGTTTGTTGTTTTAAGCTACTAAGTTTTGGAGTAATTTGTTTTGCATAATAGGAAACTAACACAGAGGATTTCAGTATAGTTTAGGTCTATAAATATCATGGACATCTTTTGTTAAAATTAATTGATGAATTGTTAACTTAATGGATGATGTTCTTTCTGTCCAAGGATCTTTGATGGTTGTCACGTAGGGCTCTGGCTTGTGAA
Organism: Equus quagga; assembly: GCF_021613505.1. Lineage (NCBI taxonomy): Eukaryota > Metazoa > Chordata > Mammalia > Perissodactyla > Equidae > Equus > Equus quagga. The sequence continues at coordinate 110,902,900 of NC_060276.1, forward strand.
CGTCCTTTTAATAATAATCACAAACTCAGAAAAAATTAAGATTATTTGATAATTCTTCACAGGACATTCAAATTATTTTATTACTATCAATACACATTAGTGGGAGATTTTCCATACAGCTGGGCTAAGCATTCCTAGTCCTAGAGGATAAAACTGAAGAGGTTTATTTTCTATTTATACAAGAAATACTTTTCTCTGAAAATTGTCTGGAAGAGATTTAGGGTATTTGGTGGTGGTGGCAGCAGCATTGTCATTAAAGATCTAGTATTTGGAACTGCCCCAAATTTTTCATTTTCTCTGATTATCGTGAATTCAAAGAGACTCAGTAAAACAGTTAAATCCAAGCAGAGACTTTCAAACCCCTAATATAAGCATGGCTCTGTGGCAAATAAAAAAGATAAAATATAAAACAGTCTCAATGAATAGGTGGAACACAGGGGACTTTTAGGAAAGTGAAACTATTCTGTATGATTGTATGATGCTGGAATGGTGGATACTTGTCATTATACCTTTGTTAAAACTCCATATAGACACATCCCCAATGTTCCATGATAGGGATATAATATTTTTTTTCTGCTTTACCTCCCCAAACGCCCCCTGTACATAGTTGTATATCTTAGTTGCAGGTCCTGCTAGTTGCGGGATGTGGGACGCCGCCTCACCATGGCCTGACGAGCAGTGCCATGTCCGCGCCCAGGATCCGAACCCTGGGCCGCTGCAGCGGAGCGTGCGAACTTAACCACTCGGCCACAGAGCCGACCCCGATAGGGATATAATATTTAATTTCACTTTATTTTGAACCCAACCCCTCCCAAAAAAATAGTCATTACTACTCTTAGTATTGTGGGAGGTTTTTGGTTTTTTTTTTTAAAGATTTTATTTTTTTCCTTTTTCTCCCCAAAGCCCCCTGGTACATAGTTGTATTATATTCTTTGTTGTGGGTCCTTCTAGTCGTGGCATGTGGGACACTGCCTCAGCGTGGTTTGATGAGCAATGCCATGTCCAAGCCCAGGATTCGAACCAACGAAACACTGGGCCGCCTGCAGCAGAGCACACGAACTTAACCACTTGGCCACGGGGCCAGCCCCTTGTGGGAGGTTTTTTAAACAGCCACTGGATATTTAAAATTACCAACATGTTCACCAATTTCTTTGCTCAACATGACTTTTCAGATACTGATCCTTCTTTCTAGGTTTGATTTCCTTCTTACAGAAGTACATCCTTTAATACTAAGCATTTGTGAATGGTCAACTCTCCCAGATTTTATTGGGAAAATCTTTATTTCACCTTTAGTCTCAATAGACAGTAGTGTGATTTTTTTTCTAAATGTTCCTGCTAGTCATTTGATTGTTTTTCCTTAGTCTACATTATTTGACACTTAATTCTCCCTCATTCTTTTAATTTTCTCCTTCCAAAACTCACATTAGCATATGTCGAGCATTCTTATTCTATCTTTCATGTCCCTTTAACCTCTATTTCACAACTTCTCTTTTTATATATGTGAGCTGAATTCTGGGTAAATATTTAAATCTATATTCCAATTCTCTAACTATTTCTTTAGTTATGTCTTATCAGTGGCTCAACTTGGCTCAGCTATGAATAGCATTTAATAGTCAAATTATTGAGCTAACTAAAATTATAATGAAACTATACTGGAAAAATGGGTGTATAGGAAACGTTCATGTATGTGGTTGGGGTGAAGAGATCTGAAAGAGCTAAGTCCTGATCTGGGATAGTGGAAAGTAATTAGACAATTCCTCCAAATTAAAAAACATTAAAAGAAACAAATAAGCATGTTATTTAAAGCCATAGAGATCAAAACAATTAAAAATGAAGAAGTTGAAAATGTGGCTTCTAAAGTAGGAAAAGGGATGAAGCGGGGGTTGGGGAAAGGCGCTGGGAACTGTCCACAACAATCTTAATAAGTCTTGGATCTAATAAGTCTTGAGAAGTATTTGACTCTTTAAATTACACACAGGAATAACTGATAAAAAAGAAAAATTAAATTTAAAAAAAGGTAGCTGAGTGGAAATGAAAAACTGTTGAGAAGAATTGTGCAGATTTAAAAATCAAATAAAGGGAATGAATAGGAGGAGCACAGAGGACCCTCTGGAGCAGTGAAATGACTCTGTATGATACTGTAACGGTAAATACGTGTCATTACACATTGTCCAAACCCATAGAATGTACAACACCAAGAACGACCCCTAATGTAAACTATGGACTTTGGGTGATTATGATGTGTCAATGGACATTCACCAATTGTAACAAATGTACCACTCTGGTGGGGGATGTTGATAATGGGGGAGGCTGTGCATGGTGATGGGAGGGTGAAGAGCAGTGGGTAGATGGGAAATCTCCGTACCTTTTGCTCAAATTTGCTGTGAACCTAAAATTGCTCTAAAAAATAAAGTCTATTTTTAAAAACCTCAAATAAGAATTAGCATGTTGCCCCAATTGTGATTTGAAAGTATAATAGCAAGGTAAAATGACATCTTCCTAGGTACTTGCAGTCAATTCTGAATTTTTGCTAACTATGAATCTTTTACCATTAATTTTCCATGTTGAAATTTGTAAAAAGAAGGCGGTGACCTACATTTGTTTCTATATCCCACGCTACAATTTATGAACTTTGCACAATATTGAAGTACCAGTGGGAAAACCCACATTAATAAAATGGCTTGATATTTGTTTGTTTGTTTGTTTGTTTGTTTTGAGGAAGATTAGCCCTGAGCTAACATCTGTGCCCATCTTCCTCTACTTTATATGTGGGATGCCTGCCACAGCATGGCTTGATAAGCAGTGCCATGTCCGCACCTGGGATCCAAACCTGAGAACCCCGGGCCACCGAAGCAGAACATGTGAACTTAACAACTGTGCCACTGGGCCAGCCCTTGCTTGATATTTTTAACTGCTGTAATTTGAAAAAAAAAAATTTGTTAACATTTTTCTTCCTTTAGAAGAATAACATGTTTTTCAAATTACAGCGGTAAATAATTAACTTTACTGGTAACTCAACAAATTTGGAGACACTTGTCCACCATTAAACTGTTCTCTCTACTTGCCTGGTTAAGAAGACAACTTTTTGCCCAAAGAGGAAGAAGTGGCCCATGGAGAAACAAAAAGATGGTGAACTCTAATAAAGCACCTGTTATGGTTTTTCTAGTGACTCACTAGAAGTTTGCTCATGGAAAACCGGTTCAGTTATAAGATGAATAAGCTCTGGAGATCTGATGTCCAACATGGTGACTATAGTTAACAATACTGTATTATATACTTGAAATTTTAAGAGAGTAGATCTTAAATGTTCTCACCATAAAAACGTAACCATGTGAATAGCCAAGACATGAAAGCAACCTAAGTGCCCACCGACTGATGATTGGATAAAGAAGATATGGTATATATATACAATGGAATACTACTCAGCCATAAAAAAGGATAAAATCGTCCCCACAACAATGTGGATGGACCTTGAGGGTATTATGTTAAGTGAAATAAGCCAGATAGAGAAAGACAACCTCTGTATGACTCCACTCATATGTGGAAGTTAAACCTGTGGACAAAGAGAACAGATTAGTGGTTACCAGGGGAAAGGGGGTGTGGGAGGTGGGTACAAAGGGTGAAGGGGTGCACCTACAATATGACTGACAAATAATAATGTACAACTGAGATTTCACAAGGTTGTAAACTATCATAACCTCAATAAAAAATAAAATAGAAAAAAAATAGTAACCACGTGAGGTGATGGATGTGTTAACTAACCTCATTTCATAACATATACATATATCAAATCATCACATTGTACACCTTAAACTTACACAATATTATTTTTCAATTATATCTCAATAAAGCTGGAAAAAAAATACAACGCAAATTTGACCCAAAGACAGGAAAGAAAATTCTGCTTCCTGGGGGAAAAAAAAGTGAAAGGATTCAAACCAGCACTGTTCAAAAAGAATATAATGAGGGCCATATGTGTAATTTTAAGTTTTCTAGTAGCCACATTAAAAAGTAAAAAGAACCAGGTGAAATTCGATTTAATTCAATATACCCTAAATATTATCATTCCAATGTAAAAAATATTAATGAGAGATTTTACGTTCTTTTTTGCACTAATTCTTCAAAACCTGGTGTATATTTTATACTTACAGCACATCTCAATTTGCACCAGCCACATTTCAAGTGCTCAGTAGCCACATGTGCCTAGTGTCTCCTGTATTCAATAGCACAGGTATAAACTGTCACCTTTTATGTCCAAGCAAGACTCAAAATTGCTGAAAGAGAATTTACTACAAAAAACGTCAGAAAAGCAGGTAAGACTGATCAGAGTGCCCAAGTTAGCATCTCAGACAAGAAAGCATCCTTTTCTCTCTTTGTCCAAACGTCCCCTTGACCAGGATTGACCTAGGGAGGGGTCAGCAAACTTCGGGAAAGGGCCAGATAGTAAATATTTTAGGCTTTGCAGGCCACATGGTCTCTGTTGCAACTACTCCACTCTGCTGTCGCAGTATAAAAGCAGCCAGAGACAGCATGTTAAACAAATGGGCGGGGTTATATTCCAATAAAATTGTACTTATGGGCAATTAAATTTGAATTTCATATACTTTTCACGTCACAAAATTATTTTTTCAAACATTTAAAAATGTAAAAACCATTCTTAGCTCACGAGCCCTACCAAAACACGTGGTGGGCCAGATGTGGCCCATCGGCTGTAGTTTGCTAACCCCCGACCTAGAGGACAGGGATTAAGAAAAGGAGTGCTAAGAGGTGGTTTTAATTACACACATTTGTTGAAAATTAAAAACTAAAATTTCAGGGGCCAGCCCGGTGTTGTAGCGGTTAAGTTTGCATGCTCTGCTTTGGCAGCCCAGGGTTTGCAGGCTCGGATCCCGGGTGTGGACCTATACACTGCTCATCAAGCCATACTGTGGTGGCAGTGTCCCACATACAAAAAGAGGAAGATGGGCACAGATGTTAGCTCAGGGACAATCTTCCTCACCAAAAAAATAAATAAATAAAAATAAAAAATAAAATAAAAGGTTGACTGAGCATTGTATTTAAAAAAGAAAAACTAGGGGCCAGTCCCGTGGCCGAGTGGTTAAGTTCGCTTGCTCCACTTTGGCGGCCCAAGGTTTTGCTGGTTCGAATCCTGGGCGCGGACATGGCACCGCTCATCAGGCCATGCTGAGGCAGCATCCCACATGCCACAACTAAAAGGACCCACAACTGAAAATACACAACTATGTACCGGGGGCTTTGGCGAGAAAAAGGAAAAATAAAATCTTTAAAAAAAAAAAAAAAAGGACAAACTCCTAAAAAAAAAAAAGAAAAACTAGAATTTTGGAAGCTAGAGAAATGGAATATGAAAAGAACACAGGACTTCGTGTCCAGCCATCTCTGTTTTGATCCTAGTGTTGATATGGATAAGGTCTTTTTACCCCAGTCATATCATTGATCTTCTCTGGTCCTCGGCTTTGTTCTGCCAGCTAGATGATTACCGTGGCAACCTCAATGAGGCCAACAATAGCTTATGTACTTTCGCTGCATTAAATCAAAATTGGTAATATTTTGAACAGAGTCTGGGTAAATTTACCATTTAAAATACAAGAGGAATAGCTTTGTTGAGAAATAAAAAGGATTGCAGAGACTTATAAATAGCTTTAACACTGCTATACTAATTTCGAAACAATTCTTACTATAAATAAGTCAACTATCACTATTATCTATGCATTACAATAAAAGGAAATTGTATGTGACAGCCCTGGAGCCTAATTTTAATTATTATTTATATTTTAAAGAAATAATAGCTGCATATCTTGAAATATTCAAGTTTTCACTCTCCACTACAATTAGCCCAAATATGTGTAGTTGTGCAGTATTTCACATTGTTTTTTATTTTGCCTTATTTTACATTATTTCATAAATCGTCCATTAAATCACAAGAAGGCAAACTCAGTCAAACCTTTAACCTAATGTAAAATAACTACTTGGACAATAAAGCCTGAGTTTTCCTTAATGAATTAGATTTCAGAATTAAAGTACAAATGGAAAGACAATTTGTTGATCCTATTTCCCTATTAAAAATTAACATGGGGGCCGACCTGGAGGCACAGTGGTTAAGTTTGCATGTTCTGCTTCGGCAGCCTGGGGTTCACTGGTTTGGATCCTGGGTGTGGACCTACACACTGCTTGTCAAGCCATGCTGTGGCAGGCGTCCCACATATAAAGTAGAGGAAGATGGGCACGGATGTTAGCTCAGGGCCAGTCTTCCTCAGCAAAAAGAGGAGGATTGGCAGCAGATGTTAGCTCAGGGCTAATCTTCCTCAAAAGAAAAGAATTAAGATGATGACTTTTTCCATAACGGCCTACACCAAGAATTTGAACCAAAAAAGTAGAAAGCAACAGAATTAGCTACAAGTTGCAAGTCGAAGGAGATAACATGGATTGGCCTCCTCCAAACTACTCCCACCTCATCCCTCTTCCCTTGACTTTCTCTATCATGAAGACCAAAAAGCTAAAGTTGATTTAACTCCTAATTTTGTTACAGTTGGCCATATGACACGGTTCTGGCCATGAGATACAGGCAGAAACCCCTGAGCAGAGTTACTTTACCTGAATAAAAATAGAAGCCCTTTGTCCCTCCCTCTTCTCCCTGCCTGGAATAGAGAAGTAATGCCTGGAGGTATAGCAGCCATCTTGCCACTCTGGTGACAGAAGCCACTTGCTAAAAGTGGCAGAATAGGTAGCTAGAAAGAGCTTGGGTCCCTAGATATCATCCTTGAGCCCTGGATAACAACGTGAACTGCCTTCCTTGGTATTTCTTATTTTGTGAGAAGAATAAAATTGTTTCTTACTTACACAGCCACTATTTGCTAAGTCTTCTGCGTTTTTTTGGTTTTTGTTTTTGCAGCTAATTGTACTTGCGACCGATAAACAAATAAAGCAGAATTTACTTGCCATCTGTTACACACCAGTGGTTCTTGAACTAGAGCATGGATCAGAATCACTCTGGAAGACATTAAAATTCAGATTGCTGGGCTCCAGCCCCAAAGTTTCTGATTCAGTAGGTCTTGGGCAGTGAATAAGAAATTGCATTTCTAACAAGTGCCCAGGTGAGGCAGCTGCTGCTGCATCAGAGGCCACACTTTAAGAACCAGTGAATTATACAACAGCCTTTCGGAAAATAACACCACATTACATAGCATAGCGTAGCACAGCACAGCATAGCACAGCACTGCATTACATAACTTAATGTAATATAACATAAAATCCTACTTTGCACGTTCTTATTTCCCCACTACTTTGCTTTTTAAAAAATAAATTTCAGCCCAAGTTCTGATCTCCAGACCAAATACTCCACAGTAATCTTCACTGCAAGTGTAAAATCAGTCACAAAAAGATCAGCAGATGTTACAGCTCTGCTCCTGCCTGAAGCTAGAAGACAAGGAAAGAGCTGTCTAGCACTTGCCAGGCTAGACTATTTGCCATGCCATTTCCTGGCACAGAATTACGCTGCTTGCTGACAACTATTCTACTCTCTGTCCTTCTGTAAATTGTAAATGGCAGTTTGGAAGATGTTGACTAAAAATTCTGAAACAGAAACCTTTACAAAGAGAGGCAAGGATAAAATCATGGTCAATTTAGAGTGGGTGCTGATAAGCATCCTCAAATTAGTACGCTGTGAAAGAAATGGAATTTCCTGTCCCATCCTCTTCCCCACCTGACTCCTACCACCTAGAGTCCCAAAGCATGTGATCCACTCAAAAATCCAAATTTCACTGGAAGAAGCTAGAAAGCCTAGTGCTTAGAAGCCTTTCGCTGCCTGCTGGAATAACACACAGTTGAATTTGATACTTAGGGTGGAGAGAAAAGCTTCTACCACACCCACACATTGTCCTACACCCACAGCCTGCCCCGAACCCCAATAATGACATGCTTCAAAAGCCCACCAAAAAGAGCCATCCTTTGAGAAAAGCAATTCAGCCATTTTCCAGGTCTAATATTTGGTCTGCTTTGGCTCCCCTCCCAGGAACTGGTCAAAATAATCCTTCCGCCCTAGGAGCCACATGTTTTAAGCCATGCTTTGTTAACCTCCTAGGGGAGCTGGATCAGTCGAATTCACCCATCACTCATCCACTTCCCATTTCCAGGATCTCAGGGAGTGGGATGAAATAGCTAGCTCAAGGTAATAATCAAGCCTGGCCAGCCTTCACAGACATACAGAATTCGAGGACCAGACCAAAGCTCATTAGTCCTCCTAGGAATGACATCTAAGACCTTGACCTTCTACCACTGCCGAGCCTGTGGAGCTAACAACCCATGGGTCCCTAGAATAGACTTTCATGATTGCCTATATTCCTTCAAACATTTGCAGACCTTAGCACCAAGGGATTTCTGGTTTTAAACTGTCTCCAGTACCTACTTTAGCCTTCCGGCAAGTTTTGATTCTTTTCCGTTTCCCATGAAAAGCCTGAGAATAAGAAACAGATTAGAGAGCCATCTGTCACTGTTCCTTCTTCTTGATCTAAGTTAGCTTTTCAACTGCAGCCAAAGCTCCTAAGTTTCCCTTTAAACCAACCCCAGCTGCAGACGTTTGAGGGTATACTCTATACAAGGTACTGTGCTGAAGGCACAAATTATAAGAAGTCAAGCATTAAACAAGAGGCACAAAGCATCAGTGCCGAGTGACTACAGAGGAGGAAGTTATCTTCAAAAGCTGGGCAAGATAGAGAGGGCCTCGCAGAGGATATGACCTTGTAGGAAAGACAGAACATAACTACAAAGAGAAACTTCTGAGAGAGAGGGTTCCCGGGAAGGGGACTATGAGAAGCCAAGGCAGCAGTGAAGTTTGGTGGAAACAACATGGTTTTGGGGTCAGATGGATCTGGGTTTGAAGCCATTGTCCAGATATGTGAGTTGAATGAGTCACTTCAATGCTCTAGATGCCTCAATTTCCTTATGTGTGAAGTAGGGGTAATAACACTTCTCTTGAAGGATTGTCCTAAAACTATCATTTTTAAAAAGGGTGTAAAATTTCAACAAATTTCAACATAGAGTTCATTCAATAGAGCTATGGCTGTTAAAAGCCCAGATAGGGGTCTAAATATGAGGTATAACGAGAACAACTAGTAGGATTTCTTTGGTTGAGGAGAAAGCTTTCCAAAAAGGACCGAGGGAGACATTAAAAGGACAAATCGAATCAGTAAATTAAACCCAGATTTCAGCAGGCCTTGAACGGTAGGCTGAGGAGTTTGAACTTGATTCTAGAGACAATATGAATATGAAATCTATCAAAGATTGTTTTAGGAAGGGAAGTGACGTGCTATATAATAGCCAAGTATTGACTGGAGCTGAAGGGATTAGATGTTATTCTCAGGTGGGTTAATTGCATATTCATGCCATAACTAGTGTTCCACTCCAGTTGAGTATCTGGGTCACTGCACCTGTACTAGTCAGGATACTAGTAACAAATTAACTCCCAATCTCAGTGGCTTAACTCAACAAAGATATTTTTTCTCAAACTTCATATCTAGCACCAGTTTATGGGGCTCTGCTCCATATAGTAACTCAGGGATCCAAGTGGATGGAGGTTCCACCATTTTGTGATGCCATGATCTCAACACAAGATTTCTAGTGTCCCTGCAACAGAGCAGAAAGTGGAGAAATGACACAGAGACCCTTATGGTGAGGCCTGGAAGTGGCATACTTCACTGCTGCCCACATCCTATTGGTCATAACTCAATCTCAACCTAACTGCAAAGGTGGCTGGGAAATGTAGGGGAACACATACAATGTTAGGCAAGCAGCTTCGCTGCCACCAGGGAGCCACCCCTTCCCTTTATGCCCTTCCTTTATGCAGCTGCAGCCCCACCACCTGAGGGCTTCTCAGAGGCTGTAGCACATGACACTTTCCTCTAAGTTCTCTTTAAGTCACAAAGTCTAGCTCCATTCCACAGTGTGGTTCAATGAAGACAGAATGTCTCCCTTGTCCACTGAGCTACTGAGGATACAAAACAGGCAGATCCAGAAAACTTGGGGATAGTTGGAGAACATATTTCGGATGTGTCTGCTCTTCAGAGCTTGCAAAGTGTATATAATAGCTGAGTACACTGGAAGGCCAATGATGTAGTTTTAAAGCAAATTCATAGTGAGGATTCTAATGCCTTTAATGAAGTGATAGAGTACAGATGTTCAGTGTGTTGAGAATATGAAGAAATGATATATCTACAATGGAACAACACCCAAAGGTAGGTAGCTAAACATGAATCATTCCAACTAATCCATAAATAAAAGTATTGAGGTAATCTACCACAAGCACCTACTCTGTGCCAGCATGGTACTGTCTTTGGGGACCCTGCAGAGAAAAAGATATACAAGGTCCCTGTTCTCCTGGGTTTGGTGTATGCTTTTCAGTATAAAATGGAAACTTTTTCTGATGGGATTATGCATTTTCTTTTATTGTTCATTTAAGATAGGGAACTTCTTGATTGCCCAGGGGGACAAATTGCCCCTATAAAGAGCCAATTAGTAAATGTTTTTGGCTTTGAAAGCTATACTACCTCTATTGCAACTATTCAACTCTACTGTTTGTAGAGCAACCTCGGACCATACATAAATAAATGGCCATGACTGTGTTCTAATAAAACTTTATTTACAAAAACAGGTATTAGTTCTCATTTGGCTTGCAGACCACAAATTGCCAACCCCTGGCCTAGGAGATAGTAGATGCTCAAATAAATACTGGTTGAATGGATGAATTTTTAAAGCCTGGAATTTGAAGAAAAAATTATACATAAATACTTGTATGAACTTTCATTCTCTCAAATGCCCATCTGTTCCTTTTCACACAGGTTTGGAGAAGCCCAAATGGACCTTCAGGTCAGCCCCACAGGACCTTGCAGACATCAAGGGTCTAGGCATAAAGGGATGAGGCCATGTGACCCATAATTTAAGGCTGGATTAGCAAAAGCAGTAAAAAAGTTCCAAATGGACAGATCAGAATTTGTGGGAGATCAGGAATTCAGGTTATGAACTCAGGAACAAACAGATAGGGCTGCAATTTTCGCAACCGATTCTATGTACTGTGTTTCATCAACTCTAAGATGCCATTTATGGGGGGGAAATGCTGCCAACTTAATAATGAAACACCCTAACCCGTAAGATGCATCCCAATTTCAGAGGTGTTAACATGTGGGGGCAAAAAAGAATGCCAGAGAACTGGTGAAATATCATAAATTTTTTCATTCATTTGTCCAGAAAACAAACCAAAGTAAAGTACCATTTATAGAGTGTCTATAAGTTCTAAGCACTTTCTACAGATATTTCTGCGCAATCCTCACATCCATCTAAAGTGGGCTCATTCTCCTCTTTGCTCTCTACACCCCTGCCTCCCTAAACCACTCTTGGCTTCTTAGGCCACTCTCTTTCTACCTCACATGCCTTGCAAATACTACTGCCTCTCCCTGGCCCCTCAGCCCTTTCACATGGTTCATCCCTACATAGCCTTCAGACATCAACCCTCTTGTTTCTATCCCAAGAAAACATTTTCTAAACAAGATGCTCATGCTACTATAGTTCAGCAAATCTAAGATGTCATTAACTCTAAGACGCACAACTATTTCATATACTACTAAGAAAGAAAAACATGCTGACAATTAAATCATGACCCACTATCAGGCATAATACACATCTCAATTTCACAGATGTTAAAAGTTGGGGGGGGGTGTGTGTATGCTTTGGAACTGATGAAATCTCTAGTTTAATATAAGTCAGTGATTCTCAGAAAGACTTGATACCTGATCTGAAAGGTGAGGTTGTCTTCCACACTGTTTGTCTTTCAGTGTATGTGGGATGAGATGGAGAAAACTTTATTCATGAGAATTCCTAGGGAAGCTGCAAATGGTAGGAAGACCCAGAAATCCTGCTCCTTGTTAGAGAATTTGGAAGGGGGACAAACATGAGGGGAGAGTCAGAGAGAGAGAGAGAGAAGAAGTGAGCTAACAGCTGCTGAGATAATGGAAAGTTGTTCAGGAGACAGTTTGAAGTTCTCTGTGAAAGCCCCAAAGCTGGATTAAATCTCCAAGCTAACTAGCCTACGTAGATGTTGTTTTGTAAAACACTGGCAGAGGACCCTTGAACTCTGGTAAGCTCAGGGCAGAATCAAGATGACCAATGTGAATTCAGCAATGGAGATGGACAAGACCCTGTGGAAGTCCAGCCTGGAACTGAGAACACAGTGGGCAGAGCCCTATATTTGCTCAAGCTGTGCAACTGGGGAGTCTTGCCACATTAATCTCCCAGAGCAAGAGGTGGGCTCCAGGTGATCTGGGATATGTAGGTTCACCTGCTACCTGCCTGAGGAGCAGGAGAGCTGCCACCAAGCAGAATGCAGCATTAGAATTGTTCTGGAGATCAAGAATCTAGAACCCAGAAAAGCTAAAGGAATTTGACCCAGGGAAAGCCAGTTAAGGATACACAGCTGGTGTAATATTTGCCGGAAATATCGAGGCTGTGTGCTATGGACTGAATGTGCTTGTCCCCACCCCCCAAATTCATATATTGAAGTCCTAATCCCCAGTGTGATGATATTTGGAGGTGGGGCCTTTGAGAGGAAATTATGTTTAGGTGAGGTCATGAGGGTAGAGCCCCCATGATGAAATTGATGCCTTTATAAAGAGATTAAGAGACCAGAGCTCGCTGGCTCTCCACCATGTGAGCACACAACAAGAAGGTGGCTGTCTGAAAACCAGGAAGAGAGCCCTCACCAAGAACTTCACCATCCTGACATGCCTATCTCAGACTTCTAGCCTCCAGAACTGTGAGAAATAAATGCTTGTTGTCTAAGCCACCGAGTCTATGATATTCTGTTATAGCAGTCCAAACTGACAATGACACTGTAATTTGCAATCAGAACAAAACGTCTTCATGAGTCCCAGACAGTTCTGGAAGGATTCGTCAAGCTATCCTGTGCAGGTATGCACACCTGGGCTAAGGTGGCAGAATAAACGTGCTTTCCAGCCAGTCTCAAATTAATCTCCTAGTGACTTTAAGTAGAAATGAAAGCACAGAGAGTCTTCCTAACAGGGCCTGGGAAATTAACCCCAGCCAGGAGGGAGACACAGAACACTTTAAGAAGTAGAAGATGTGGGCTGACTCTGGTCTGCTTATACTCCCCCTAAGTGTGGGTTGCAAGGGCTCAGCGGCATGGGCTGGCAGCCCCTTAGAGACAAAATCCTATAGCACTGAGGGCTCTAGACCAATGTAGGGGTTTAGGTGCAGAAGGGCAAGCTAAGAGCAGGCAGGTAAGGTACCTGCATGAAGCAGGCCAGGTGGGGGCCATGGGAACCCCACCTGAAGAGGATCCAGAATCAGCAGTTGCTGGTTATTGCCACGTGAGGACGTAAGCATGCACTGCCAGATGTTCCAATGAAGGAGATAAACAAAATTCTGATGTCCACGGTAATTTTCTCAATCTTTAAATATTGGCAGCTAATTTAATTTTTTTCGTAATACTCTGAAACTTGTCTGAAGAACTGCTATATCCATTAGGCTTCCTGTTTACCATCTCTAGGTAGGGCCTTTCAGGGATGTCTAGCTATCTGCTTCCCCCCCCAACCTTACAGGAATCCTCTAGAATCACTCTAGATTAAAGGCCACAGAAGAGAAGTGCCACTAAATGTACAGCGTGGTGCCCTTCAGCCACTTCACGCTGCTCCATTATTCAAGACACCACCATTACTTGGCATTTTTCTTCCCAGGAGATCTGTAACATGGAGAGATCTATAGTCTGGTTTTCATATACCAGCCCATAAACCGCTCTCAAAACCTCTGACTGGTGAAGTAGAGGTGGCGTAATTAGTGAAGAAGAGTTCCGTCTCTGAAGTCAGAATGCAAGGGTTTGAATCCCAGGTCCATACTACATCGGCATATGAACTTGGGCAAGTTACTTAAACTCTCAAAATCTCAGTTTCCTCATCTGTAAAATGGGCTTGATAACAGCTCCTGAGCTCATTGGCTTGTTTTGAGAGAGAATACATGCATAGCACATAGAAGGGTGCCTTGCCCATAGTAACTGCTAAATAAATATTAGCTGTTCTTATTAATTCAGTTGAACCATAACTAAATGGGCCATACTGCTTGTAAAATTTCTTTTAAGCAAAGTCAACTCAAAACATTGACAGATGGAAAAGAGAATGACAGTCCTTCAGCATGATTAGGTAGAGAAATGCTAGAAGGAGGCGAATTTCTGCAGTGTGAGAACTGACTGTGATTACCTAAGTGATAAGATGCTGTCAGGAGCTCTGAAAGAGCTCTCTATCCCATACTTACACTTCATATTTCCTGATGCATAAAATCCCATTTGCATAGGACAAAGCCTTCCATTCCTGTCTTCAGGGATTTGGGGAGGAGCAAGGCAGTTACTTTGATCCCCACTGAGTATAACCAAAGAAAAGGAGAACTAGGAGGCAAACCCCAGAGGACGAATCTCAGCTCCTTCTCAGATCTAGGGACAAGAAAGGATTTCCTTGTTTTGGACAATAAGTAGATTGTCTCTTTGGGGCTGAGATGAGAACAAAGATACATGCCTGGGTGTTAAGGCTGGGACACAGAGGTCTTTATTCTCACTGTGCATCAGAACCACCAAGCAAGATTCTGAATGATGCTTATCATTCAGATAGGGACCCAGTCTCAGAGACTCTGAGGCAATTGGTGGGGGCACAACCACTGTGGAGAACTGTTTGGCAGTTTCTGATAGAGTAAGCATACATCCACCCTATGATCCAGAAAGTCCACTCCTCAGTATACACTTAACTGAAATGAGTGCTCATGACCACTGGAAGACGTGCACAAGAATGTTCATAGCAGCTTCATTCACGTAATACCAAAATTGTAAACAACCTAAATGTCCACGTACATTAGAATGGACAAATAAAATGTAGTAGATTCATGCTGTGGAATACTACACAGCAATGGAAAAGAGCAAACCTCTGATACATACAACAGCATGGGTGAATTTCGCTCATAACGTTGAGTGAAACAAGCCAGATCCAAGAGTACCTACCATATGATTCCATTTATATGAAGTTCAAAAACAGGCAGGACTCATCTATGGTGACAGAGGACAGAAGAGTGGTAGTCTTTGGAGGAAGGTGCTGAATGGGAGGTGTTCTTCTGAGGTGCTAGGAATGGTCTATATCTTGACCTGGGCAATAGTAACACAAGTGGATGCATATGTAAAATTCATTATATTGTACATTTAAGATTTTTGTTCTGTGTGTACTTGTTTATTCATTTTAAATCTCAATTACAAATAATCTTTAAAAGTCCCCCAAGTGATTCTTATATGTGCAGAATGGAAAGCCACTGCCATCAGGCTACCACGTCTGCCAGAGTATGGCTCTCCCATCTACACCCAGCTTTGTCCTTAGGTAACAGATTTCACCATGTCATTCCTTGCTCTGATAAAACCGCCCACAACACTTCTGAGAGGCCAATAGAGAAAGCACTAAGTGCATCATTTAAAATTCCTAGCAAGGCTATTATCTTCATTAATTCAGCTTTTCTGCACTCTGCAATTGCTAACGGGAGCTGAGAATTCTCTTGTCAGTCCTTAAATTGTGCAGGTGAGGCCCATATGTCCGGGAAGAAATCTATGGCATAAATAGCTGACCTCTTAAGATTACCCTGGTTTAAAACTTTCTCATCTTCATTGCAAGTCCAGGCAAGGAATTATGGAGTATCAGAACCACGTAGGAGCCTGAGAAATAATCCACTCTGAGGCCCAGACAGGTGATGTGATTTGTCCTGTGTCACCCAAAAAATCAGTAATCTCCTGACACTTTCACTACATTGATGCCCACGAAATTTGCCATTAACATGCATTTCTTTCTTTCTTTTTTTTTTTTGAGGAAGATTAGCCCTGAGCTAACTACTGCCAATCCTCCTCTTTTTGCTGAGGAAGACTGGCCCTGAGCTAACATCCATGCCCGTCTTCCTCTACTTTATACGTGGGACGCCTACCACAGCATGGCTTAGCCATGTGGTGCCATGTCCGCACCCGGGATCCGAACCGGCGAACCTTGGGCCGTCGAGAAGCGGAACGTGCAAACTTAACCGCTGTGCCACCAGGCCAGCCCCTTAACATGCATTTCTGAACAAAGAAACACTGTCCCCACAGCCACCTGGCGAAACGCTGGCAGAGATAGCAGAGGCCTTGGGAAGTTTGGTTTTTGTCAACTGAACATTTTTCCAGCCAGGCATTAGCTGAAAATGCACCTTTTATCTTTAGTGTTACACTCTGTCTGTTGACATGGCACCAATAATCTCAGGGCCCTCATGCACATCTGATCACCCATCTGAGGGTGCCGGATTATCTCAAACTACCTCAATCTGAAAAGTGAAGAGAGTGAAAGAAGCATGGAAGTGTTACAGCACAAAAGACACTAATCAGATGCAGGCTTCTAATCCATGTTTGCCTTCCAGCTGATCTTAAGCAAATCACTAAAACTCCAAGAGCCTCAGTTTCCTAATCTATAAAATGAGAAAATGAGCTGCTGTTCAAATATTTCACTGACTATTTCTAAGTATCAAATGAGACAAGGTTTATGAAACTACCACAAGCCTCTACCCAAACACACAACGTTTCCTCCCTTTTTTTTGTACTACTAAAAGTGCCTGTGAAGTCAAAAGAGGAGAACAAAGCTGGAAATGTGTTGATGGATGGTTTCTCCGCTAAAATATTTTCCAGCAAAAGACAACTTGTTAACAAGCTACTCTGTATACTACAACATATATTTCACAATTTATCTACCTCCTGCTGGATGTCAAAATAATTGGCCTATAATATTTCTAAAATATAGTCAGCCATCTCTGGATTTATTATGTGCATACACATTTGCATAATGATGACTGGATTTACACATTATGCATCTTTCCAGACTTTAGGCTTCCATTACTCTTTCTTTTAAAATCACAAGTCTCGCTATAAAATGCAAGAATCTCTAAGCATGGTTACCATTTTCTTCAGCATAAAAATAAGTGATAGAAGCAGTGCTCCACTCTAGCCTGGAGATGAGAGATTAGTAACCATTGATAACAAACTTGGAATTTCTCCTCCATTGGTCAGAGGAGAGATGGTTCCAGATTTGCTGCCCAACTCTGTCATGGCAGCAACCCAACCTCAGTAAGTCAGCAGAATACTTGAGGCAGAAGCATTGCTGCCACCACCATTTCATCTGCTATCGGGAAAAGATTTTACCTACCCCCATCTAAGGTGAGTGGAAATAGAGAGGAAGTGGCCCCGTAGATACCAATGGCTGGCACTGCTGATTGGCTATCCCAAAGTCATTCCCAGCCCCATCCTCCCTTGCTGCCACACACTACAGAGAATGGAAAGTCAAATGCTCTCCCTTGCAGCTTTGGGTTGCTGTATGACCCAGTTCTGGCCCATAAGATACAACTGAATTTTTTAGCATTTTGTGTCCATAGGATGTATCTTACAAGGAATATACAGTCAAATTAGTGCAGTTTAGGGGTCGGCCCGGTGGCATAGTGATTAAGTTCACAGGCTCTGCTTCAGTGGCCCGGGTTTTGCAGGTTGGGATCCCAGGCATGGACCTACTTACTGCTCACCAAGCCATGCTGTGGCGGCATCCCACACACAAAATATAGGAAGATTGGCACAGATGTTAGCTCAGCGACAATCTTCCTCAAGCAAAAAACAAAACAAAACAAAACAAAAATTTACTGTGGTTTAAAGTCATTTGAAATATTTCTTCTCTCTGTACTTTTGCCACAAACTTACTATACCTATAGCTTTAGATTTATTTTATTTTGTTTTTTATTTTTAGGAAAGCTTTTTCAATTTAATTTTGTTTAGAGTTATATAAAATACATACATGATTTATATACATATAAAATATTTACACGATTCCAAAGTCAAATCTACAAAACATGATATATCAGAAAGCCCAATTTCTATCCCTATCTCCTTTACCAGGTTTCTTCCTTCTTCCTATGTGTAGCCCTTTTTAAAGTTTTTGGCTTATTTTTCCAGTTTGGGGTTTTTTTTTAACATTTTATTTCTAAATAATTTTAGATTTACAGAAAGTTGCAAAGATAACACAGAGAGTTCTCATATACCTTTCATCCAGCTTTCTTTGCCTAATGTCACATCTTATTTAACCATGGTACTATTTGTCAAAACTAAGAAATTAACATTGGTATAATACTATTAACTAAACTACAGATTTCTTTCAGATTTTATTATTTTGTTGTTGTCCCACTAAGGTCCTTTTTCTGGGCCAGGATCCCATCCAGGATCCTGCATTACATTTAGTTGTCATGACTCCTTAGTCTTCTCCAGTCTGAGATGGTTTATCAATCTTTGTCTTTCATGATTTTGACATCTTTGAAAAGCACTGGCCAATTACATTATATAATTTCCTTAATTTGAGTTTGAATGATGGTTCTTCATGGTTAAATTCAGGTTATGCATTTTTGGCAAGAAAACCACAGAAGTGATGTTGTGCCCTTCCCAGTGCATCATATCAGGAGACACATGATGTCAATTAACCACATTACCAACAAGGTTAACTTGGTTAAGGTGGTGTCTGCCAGGATTCTCCACTGTAAAGTTACTATTTTTCCCTTTGAATTACTAAATATTTGGGGACAGATACATTTAAGCTATGCAAATATCACATTTCTGCTTAAAATTTTATCCATTAATTTTAACATCCATTAATGATTCTTGCTTAAAAAAATTATTACTGTAGCTTTTGCTAAATAGTGTCTTTCTATTTCCATCATTCTTTCTATATTTCTTATTGAAATTCTATCAAAAAATGTTTTCTTTCTCCTTCATTTATTGTTTTATTCAATTATTTATTTATACCAGTATGGATTCAAGGATATGTATCTTATTCTACAGATTATAATCCGTTACTAGCATTATTTGTTTCCTTGCTCATATTTTCCCAAATTTGGCCATTGAGAGCTCCTTCAAGTTGACTTCTGTGTCCTTTCAACACATCCCCATGATTTTTTAGCACTTTTATTTCTGACACTACAAGATGTTTCAGGCTTTTCCTGTATTTTCCCTGCCCCGGTCCTGGAATCAGTTATTTCTCTAAGGAGTCCTGATTCCTTTTATTGGAGAATGGTATTTTAAAACCAAGATTTGGGCACTATGTATGCTCCTTGCTACTGGGGTGTCATTGAACTTCATCAAAATTAAATTTTTTTTGCTCTGCAAAAGATGCTGTTAAGAAAATGAAAAGACAAGCCACAGATTGGGAGAAAATATTTCTAAAACACGTATCTGATAAAGGACTTGTTCCCAGAGTATAAAAAACACCTCTTAAAACTCAATAGTAAGAAAACAAACAGCCCAATTAAAAATGGGCCAAGAATTTGAACTGACACTTCCCTGAAGAAGATACATGGGTGGCAAATAAACATATGAAAAGATGCTCAACATTGTTAGTTCTTTGAATATGCAAATTAAGCCACAATGAGATACTATTATACACCTACTGAATGGCCAAAATTGAAAAACAAAAACTGACAGTACCAAGCACTGGCAGGGAAGCCCAGCAACTAGAACTCTCATACTCTGCTGGAGGGGATGCAAAATGGCATGGAAGACAGTTTGGCAGTTTCTTATAAAGTCAGACATACACTTAACACCACTCAGCAACCCCACTTCTAGGAATTTACTTAAAAGCAATACAAACTTATGTTCACACAAAAAACTTACATGAATGTTTATGTTGGCCTTATTCATAATCACCAAAAGCTGGAAAGATCTCAAATATCCTCCATTGGAGAATATATATAAACAAGCTGGTGCACTCATACAGTGAAATCTACTTAGCAATAAAATGGAACAAACTACTGACACATGCAACAACATGGATGAATATCAAATGTACTATGCCAGATGAAAGAAGCCAGACCCAAAAGACTACATCCTGTATGAGTCCATTTACACGACATTCTGGAAAAAGCAAAACTATAGAGACAGAAACCAGCTCAGTGTTTACCAGAGGCTGGGGTTAGAGGACAGAATAATTACAAAAGGGCACCAGGAAAATTTTTGGGTTGATGGAAATGTTCTATATCTTCCTTGTCATGGTAATTACATAACTGTTAGACGTAACATGTCATGGTGGTTATACGCATTTGTCAAATTTCATAGACCTACACACAAAAAAGAATAAATTTTCCTACATATAATGTATTCCTCAGTAAAAAAGAAAAAAAAAGATCAGGGAGGAAGACAGATAAGAAATTCAAATTACATCTCTGAAACTCCAGATTTTCTGTCTTGTCAATTGCTGCCCACAACACTTAACAGAGTGCCGTTTAAATTTTCTATAACTTTTGTGTTTCTGTGATCGTAGACCCAGAAATAGCCACGAAACATCATGTGGATAAAGTACTTGTACATTTGGAACAGGGTTTTAGAAGAAAAGATGAGAAAAGCAGCTATTCTACGCTGATAAAAGGTGTAAGAAGTAAACCATGTTAAGAGGCTTAAAGGCCTGAGCTCTGGAAATCTTAATTTAAGAGACACAGGTGGGCCAATTACTCCCTTTGAATAAAAGGCAGAAAATCTTCCCCAGCTTTGTTCAAGCCAGCAAGTCATTTGGAGTGAATCTGTTCAGAACAATTCCTCAAGGCAACAGGCATCGCTCATTACTGTGGCAGGGAAGAGGTGCCGGCCCACCCTGAAGAAGAGCTTTCTCCTCCCTCCCCCTCTAAACCTGAAGTCAAGTCTGTTTGCGCCCAATGTCCTTCTCCCCTCTCCCAATCACACCCACATCTCCTTCTTCATCCCTTCCAGCCCTTCCGTACTAGTTAGGCCAGGCGTCTGCAAACTGCGGCCCACAGGCCAAATCCAGCCTGCTGCATATTTCTGTACAACCTGTGAGTGAAGAGTGGGTTTTTATACACTTTTTAATGGTTGAAAAAGAATCAAAAGAAGAATAATATTTCATGAAATGTGAAAATTATATGAAATATGAATTTCAGTGTGCATAAATAAAGTTTTATTGGAACACAACCATGCCCATTTGTTTCTAGATGGTCCATGACTGCTTTAGCTCTACAACATCAGAGTTGAGAAGCTGCAAAAAAGACCATGTGACTCGTAGCACCTAAAATATTCACTATCCGGCCCTTTACAGAAAGTTTGCCAATCCCTAATTTAGGTGTTTTCATGCTATTGCCTCTATGTTGATGTTTAGACTATATATTTATAAAAAGGCAAGGCCCCGCAGCATCCTTTATACACTAGATCATGTCTCTTATGATGTCATAACAAATTGTGCTCTTGTGTAATTCTTTTTGCTGCTGCTAAGCAGAATAAAGACATAGCATTCCAGGAGGAAAAGAAATAATTTGAGGAAAACAGTGCATTCCTTGTTTCTAAAACTATCTACTTAAGTATTCTATAGTTAAGAGTATTTGTAGAGTCCAAAACAATAACTATTCACTAAGTATTACTTCACAATATCCAGTCACTCAACTCAAAGAACATTGTACCAATCCATCAACTCTACAAGTTACATTGTCTTTCGAATATAAGTATAAGCGTAATAATTATATTCAGAATTGTGATGGCAAGTTATACTGATTCTGGGCATTTATCTACTCACCTGTTCATATTCTAGTAGTGCTCATATTTTCTTTTTTTTTTAAAGATTGGCACCTGAACTAACAACCATTGCCAATCTTTTTTTTTTTTTTATTGCTTTTTCTCCCCAAATCCCCCAAGTACGTAGTTGTATATTTTAGTTGTGGGTCCTCCTAGTTGTGGCATGTGGGACGCCACCTCAGCATGGCCTGATGAGCGGTGCCATGTCCGTGCCCAGGATCCGAACCAGTGAATCCCTGGGCTGCCAAAGCAGAGCGCGTGAACTTAACCCCTCGGCCACCAGCAGGCACTTCATATTTTCTTTTGACATTAATCAGATTACGAGGCTAAGTGATATAGCAAAAAGTGCTGAACCCAGAATAGGATTTAGAGTTCAAAAATTTGCATTTAAATTTTGGTTCTACCACTTACATTGGATGAATTTCCTAACATCTTGTAGCCCTGAGGTCCTTATCTGTAAAATGGGAATAAAAATTACACCTCACAGGACTTCTGTGAAGTAGTAATAATTATGTGAAAGCATCATGGTTGTGTTATGATAATGACGACCCTATAGTTCATTCTATCTTGTAGTCCCCTTCCCTAATGTTCCTTCAAGCTCACTAAAATTACCTCTCTGCTATTGAGAAAGCCAATGTGCTAAGTAAGAGGTTTTCTTAACCAGTGTGGCCAGCAAATCATTAAAAAATCAGTTATTTAAACTTTTTGATTAATTGTTCCTATAAACTCACTTGATTAATGTTTGGCCATTAAGCGGACAAAGACTAAACAGTTTAATATTGCTTTTATTCTGTGCTTAGGAAAATAGTCTCATTATCAATTAGCAGGATCAAAGATATCTCATTAATAGGAGATGATGATAATTAATTATGAGCTACACTGCTGTAAGAAGGAAATATTTACTTCCCTTCCAGTCCCATTATCCTTCATAAGCATTGGGGGTGCAGCATTAAGTATAGGAATGACAATCAGATCTTATGAGTTCTGAAGTAATTCAAAATATGATTGATCGTTTCCATGGAAAACATACTTATTAAGGGCCAGAAAGGGAGAAAAACAATTGGTTCTAGATGCCATTATGAATAATATCAACTCCTGTGTATGAGTGCCAATTTGATTGATGTTGAAAAATGAATGTTGTAACATTTTTTTATTCAGAAAATTTACCTCTCTACATAAAGGACTCTTCAAAGGGTTTTTGTTGGTTCCTGAGTATTGCTGAGACCTATTGCTGGAGAACCAATACAAGCAACTTCGGTCTGCCGCAGACGCAGATCAGAGGCTGTAGAAGAAACAGGAACTACCTGAGCCTATGCTTCCTTTTGAAGACTAAGCGTCTTGGGCAGAAGGGCTAAGCTGAGAATGTCAGGCAGGGGCAGGGCAAGTCGGGAGGCCAGTCATATTCAGCCAGTCAAATGATGACCGACTTCACTGTCACCTTTGGCCAATCCATTTCCAAACTAAATATCTGTGCTGAATTCATTGATCCATTCAGTAAGCATTCCCTGGATGCCTGCTGTGTACCAGGCCATGTGCTAGGCACTGGGGATTTAATAGCACCGAACTGGGGGTCAGAGGCCTGAGTTCTAGTCCTAAATCTGACACTAACCAGTTGTGTGACAATGGCAAGTGTTGCTCTATAAGCCAGGTTTTGAGTTCACAACTATCACCTCTCCGTTCTAATGCAATTCTGTGAGTGTGCCTCTTGAGTGTTCTTGGCCCAAATCAGGAAGATCTGTTTCTTTCTCTTTTATTCTATTGAAGATTATGTGGAATAAGAATCTGATATACTCACAAAGTGTTGGCCACCTGCTTGTGAGGTTTCTTTGCTTTAATTGTTTCCTATGACTCAGCAGTGAAGACCCCACACCGAACAAGGGTATGCTCCCTTGGATGAGCCTTGGCTTCAGACAAAAAGATCTGTTTTACTCTTTAATGTTTGAGATGATTAAGAACAATGACCTCTGTAAAAGAAAAAAAACAACCTCTGATATCCAAACTAATCTGATGTTCACAACTAAACTTTAATATTTTTATAAGCTCATCTGACATTCACAGCCAGGCCATTTTTGTTCTCCTGTTGGACATAAACAAACTCACAGAACACCAGCCTCGAACAAGGTTACTCTGAGATCACGATAAAATGAAACAAGACCACTTCATAATTTGGTTTAAGCACAAACAAAAACACGGTCACTGTGCCACCCACAAAATGCCCAATCATAGAATTGTCCTCGCTTTCTGACAGCATCCAGTCTAGATGAAACTCCTGCTTCCTGAGACTCTCCCCTAACTCAGCCAACTGAAGCCCAAATCCTATAATATGTTCTTTCCAACACACTCTCACTGAGAGTACCCCATGGTTCCCTACAATGAGTAATAAACCCAACTTATTTAACCAAGTATGCTTCCAGTGGTCTTTGGCTAAAGGGCACTGACACCTTCAAATACATCTTTTCCTCTCTCATCTGGGACACCAAGAGCCAGGCTGATGTAAATACTACAAAAGTACAAGCATACAAAAATTCTCACCATATACAGCAACCTATAAAGACTTGGCAGAGTAAGTCTGCATTCCAGTTCCTATCCCTTTTGTATCTTTTATTTAATTATCTCTTGGAAATGGACTCTCCCAAGCCTGATCTATGAAAAGAGGAAATTGGACTAGAATGGAATTCCCCAAACTGTGTTTCTTGGAAAACTGGCGTCCTTCAAATACTGATAGGTGTTTCCAGAAATGATTCTCTGGGAAAATGAGTTTGGGAAACTCTACAATCTAGATTAAATGCCCTCTTATAGCTCTAGCCCCAGTTCTCCAAGCTAATTTAAGAGTCATTTAAACTCTCTATTTAAATCTCACTTCCTTTATCTGCAAAATGATGCTCACAATATGCCCTGCCCATTCCCCAGTGTTGGGGAGCAAAGGAAAAATGTGACAGAAAAGTATTTCACCAACAGGAGAGCACTCTGTTCAGGCAAGACACAGAGGCAGCGCTGAATCCTTTAAAGAGGTCCTTAAGGCCAAAAGCCTAGTCCAGAAATCAGGCCAAGAGGATGCAGGTGTGAACCAGAGCTAGCACAGTGAGGAAGGGGAGGCTGGGTATTTCAGGGCTATGCTGGGTGACCAACCACCTGAAAACTTGCATAAAACAACCATTTATTATGTTCCCAGATTCTGTAGGTCAGAAATTTGAACAGGGCATTATGGTGATGGCTTGTCTCTGCTCTAAAATGTCTGGGACCTCGGCTGAGAGGTTTCAAAGTCTGGGAGTGACTCACTGACTAGGAGCTACATTTATCTTGAAGGCTTCCTCACCCAAAATCTGGTGGTTGAGGCTGGCTGTTAGCTGAAACACTTACACATGGCCTCTCCATGTGATCTCCCCATATGGACAAGTTTGAGCTTCTTCACAGCTTGGTGGCTGGGCTCTAAGAGAGCAAGAAGGAAGTGCATGGCATGTTTATGACTTATCCCAGAAGTCACTTAGTGTCACTTCTGCCCTACTTTAATGGTCAAGGCAGTCACAAAGGTTCACCCAGTTCAAGGGGAGGGACACAGACCCTACCATCCAATGGGAGGAGTGTCAAGGTCACACTGTAAGAAGAGTGTATCTGATGGAACACATTGTTATGGCTATCTCTGGAAAATACAGCCTCCTACTCTGGGGCAGATGCAAAGTCAATGGAGATTCCTGGAGCCTGGGTGGAGAAAGAAGAAGAAGAAGAAATCAAAGATTCTCCCAGATTTCAAGGTGGAAAAAAGAATACAAAAGGGAAGGCTAGTTTGGGGGAAAAGATTATTTCAAAAGATGTTCCCAGTAGCTCTGCCCTTTGAGTCTGGAGAAGATCCGAGCATGTTTATTGGCAGAGATAATGGAGCCAAGAGGAAGAGTAAAGATAGAAAATGAAGGAGGGAAAATTAATAGGGTAAGATTCTGGAGGTGACAGATGTGACCAAATACTCAGGTGGAGATTTAATTTCACAAGGAGAAACTCTATTTCTGTGTAACAAGAGGAAATAAAAGGAGAGGATGGGAGAAATAGAGCAGAATTCTGAGACAGACAAGACATTTTGAAGTGGAGAGAAAGAAAAATGGCAGATCTCAAACTGAATGGCCAATCTTCTCAGGGAAGCAAGAGGTAAGAAAACATTGAAATTAGGATGGGATGTCTTAAGGTCCATAAGGAATAGAAATGACTAGGTAACAAATTGAATGGGACATCTAAGATATGACTCAAATATTTCTTTTTTTTTTTTAAAGATCCTTTTTTTTAAAGATTTTATTTTTCCTTTTTTTTTTTCTCCCAAAGACCCCCGGTACATAGTTGTGTATTTTTAGTTGTAGGTCCTTCTAGTTGTGGCATGTGGGATGCCACCTCAGCATGGCTCGATGAGCGGTGCCATGTCCGTGCCCGGGATTCGAACTGATGAAACGATGGGCCGCCTGCAGTGGAGCGCACGAACTTAACCACTCGGCCATGGGGCCGGCCCCCGAATATTTCTTATTTTTGAAAGAAGTTGAAAGATTGGTAAAATGATGATTGTTGTTGATGCTGGGTGATGGATATATGGGAATTTATTATACTGTTCTTGCTAATTATGTGTATGAAATTTTCATAATAAAATGTTCTAAAATTTTTAAAAGCTATTGAATGATATACTTATCTGTTTTTTAAAAGAAACTAATAGCATTGCATTTTTATTTGAGGGTTGTCAATAAAAATGCTTCCCTTAGGTCAATGGCTCTCAATGGAGAAAGGATTTTCTATTTGTCTCATACATATTACTGTCCTAAATAAAAATTCAATCAATTCAAAGGTACCCATAAAATCCTGTCTAAAGCTTTTTAAAATGCCTGTCACATACCTTAATCAAGTTCTGAAATAGTTTTTCTTATTTCCCCCAACAGCACATTATTGCTTTTTGTTGAAGTAAAAAAAAAAAAATGTGTTTTTATTTCATTTTTTAATTATTATTTCTTAAGACAAGTTATTTACAGGTTAGATTCTCTTCTGTCCTCTCTACAGCGACACCAAGGTGAAGAATATCATAGGGTTTCCAATCTTGTTAGATTTCTTCCTGGCATTGGGAAAACACTGAGCTGGCAAAATAAATAGCTCAAATCTCAGAAACATATTAGAGTGATATGGAATCCTGTAGGCTTCATAGTCCTAATCATCAACTCATTTATATTCTTCTTGGGGATTGAAGGAAACATATTAAGAAAGGATATTCTTGCCCTATACAAAATTGTCACAGTCTGCTAGCAAGAAAGATTGAAAACCAAAGAAATCCATGAAGCAGCCACTTGATTTCCTGAAGCATGTAAGCGATACTCAGAATTCATCAAGTTCATGGTTCCACATCTTGGATTGTGAAGAGTGACTAGGCAATGTGCATGATTTTGACCTTTAATCAAGGTCTCTTTTTCTGCATTATAGTATTAGGAATAATGAATTGTCATAAACAGCATGTGGCTCAAGCCAATATTCTGAAAAAACAGCTGGTAGGTTTTAGAAATTAGATGGCAAGTCACTCAAAAGCTTCAGATGATTTTTTGAGACACTGCAATATCTTAGAAGTAGAGTAGCCTAATTCCAGCTTTAGCTCTTACCAAACCAACTACATGATGGCCAGGCTCCTGTCCAGAGAAGGAGCACTAGAATGAAGAACATAAGTAAGACAGTGGATGAAAAATCTGAACAGGCTAGAGAGAGGGAGAGAAGACCAGGGAGGTTAATGAAAGGGAAGACTCAAAAGCATGAAGGCAAGGTATGAAGGGTGGCAGAGACTAGGCACCCCTTGCTGAGGGGTTGAATTATTTCCTTCATACCAGGACAGCAATGCGAAGACAGAAAACAGAAAATTCAGTCAGACATATTTTACTGGGCAAAATAATGCCTAGCTAACTTCACTCTCAATGACTTTTGACAGTAATTTGAAGAATGCAAAGGAAAAATTACTGATATCAAATGACAGCACCCTCTGACACCATTCCTCCCTTGACTGACATTAATCATGAGTTACTGTCCATAAAGGAATTTTTATGTAATGGAGAAAGAAAGCATATGCCACTTCATCTTAGCATCTTACTAAACAGTAGTACTGGGATTCATTTGCATGGACTACAGACTATGTCTGGAGCCCTGAACTTGACTTTGATGTTGAAAAGATTGTAAAGAAGTATAATAGATGACAAATTAGGGAAGAGAGAGAGATTGAGAGAGAGTGGAGTGGAACTGATGGTGATTTTTTTCTCTAAGTCCCCTTGCTTCCTTAATGGCTATAAATTATCAGCCGAATATACACAGACACTCTTAGTGGCCAGAGAAGAGTCATCTCATCCTTTCCTTTGTGGCTTTAATGAGTTCCCAAAAGATCTAGTCACAGGGTCAGTGTTGGATGGACCTAGCGGAGATGCCACTCATGGTTCTGCCCTTGTCAAATCATTCCAGGAGAAAGCCTTATTCACGTATAGGCACAGCTATACCACACAGCCTCTGTACTCTCTGGAACTCTGTGACACAGACCCCATGGCCCCAGTAATGGAGGCAGGGGCCTACCATGGTCCAGCTTCAATCCCTGACAGAGACTAACTCTAGTGTTAGAAGAGAGAGGAGTAGGTGCAGACATTATCAACTCAGCAAAATTGACTCCAGGCATTGAACATGAAGCAAATGTTGAAAGGCAAACATAACTTTTGTGTCCAGGCCTCCCCAACTGAGTAAGCTGAATAACGCCCCTCCCCAAAGAGGTCCATGACTGAGAACACGGGAATACCTTACCTTACACAGCGAAAGAGATTTTGTAGATGTTATTACATCAGGATGGGAAGATAATCCTGGATTACCTCGGTGTGCCCAATGTATTCACAAGGGACACAAGAGGAGTCGGAATCAGAGAGAAGGAGATGCCATAGCAGAAGCAGAGGAACAGAGAATGGGATTGAAAGATGCCACACTGCTGACTTTGAAGATAGAGGAAGGAGCCATGAGCCAATGAAAGCAGGTGGTCTCCAGAAGCTGGAAAAGGCAAGGAAACAGATTCTGCCCTAGAACCTCCAGAAAGAACAGTCCTGCAAACCCATTTTGGACTTCTGACCTCCAGAACTGTAAGATAATAAATTTGTGTTGCCACTTGTGCCACCAAGTTTGCGGTAATTTGTTTCAGCAGCAATTGAAAACTAATATGCAACAGCCTATGCAGACGAGATATCAATTTACTCCCAGTCTCTAAATTACAACAACTTAAGTCTCATCTCACTTGTCAGTAAAAGCCCAGGCTTCGTTCGACTCCTCTCCACAAATTAAAGGGAAGTCTTACTACCAGGAGTTTGCCTTGGTTGTTTCCTGCTGACTTAGTCTCCTCCTGGTTCGAAGCCACTCCTGCCCTCCACCCTTGGGGACACTGACAACCCTGCTGCTGGTCGCTGTCCATTCCCTGGAGGCACTTACCTTGCATTCCTGCATCACTCCCTTGTATTGCTTTACCCAAAGCATGGTCCCGGTCACCTTCCTTAATTTCCAAAGTGAAATGCAAGGCTGCAGCTTGTAGTAATAAAAAAATGATAATAAGTAATGATAAAACTAAGGTTGAGGAAGTTACAACACACAAGTAACTGTCTTAGGTTGGGTCCCTAGAAGCAGAGCCTGAGATGAGAATTCTTGGGCATGAGATTTCTTGGGGGAGACAGAAGAGGAATGAGGGAAGCAGGACGGGGCAGGGAGAGGAGTGAAGTGACCATGGGGTCTCACTGGGAATTCAGCTTCAACCTGACCCCACAGGGAATTCTGGAGTACAAATTGTACCAGAGGATAGCACCACCCCAAAGGCAAAGGGGCCAGCCTTTTATACCCCTGTGTCAGTCATTGGCCATAGCCACTAGGGGGCTAGGGTAACATAACCTCCCAGATGAGGAGACTCCCATTCTGCTGAGGGCGATTCTCCAGAGAAAGAGGCAGCTATGAACTGTGAACAGGCAACATTCACAGCAGCTCAGGGATGGGGTCACGGGCCCTTAGACAGGATCTGGGTGGGCACCAACAGCACCCATTACAATGACCAAAACAGAGCTCACCACTAGTCCCTGCAGAGTCCCTCTGCCAATGTCCCTGTCCTCACTACTGTTTGAAAGAGTTAACCTTATTCTTCATTTTCCACCTCCTTTCCACTCCACCGACAAAAACATCCTTGAGCTGTCTCTCCTTAGAGTCAGAGGTCCCAGAGACATTTCTTTCTCCCTTAAAGACATCACCCAAGCTTGTTTCAGTTCCAAGATTTTCCAAGATAGTTGACAGCCCTCATTTCTAACCTTGGTCCTAGGACTCCAAGAAGACATTGGAACACAAAAGCCCAGCATTGGTACATTTGTGGAAGTCTGACTAACATAATATTGTGTAACATGCATGTATGGCACCAACAGTTCAATCTATGTTGAGCCAAGGTGATTAGCTGGGTTCATTTCCCTTTCACAGCTTTTCACTCCTCCCTGGGGAAGTGAAGATGAATTTTCCTCTTTATCCTGCCATCCACAAACACCTCTATGAGAACAAGCAATGCCATGCAGGCACTGAAATCTATAAACCTCTTCTTAGAGAAGAACATATCTCCAGAAGTGTTATTCATACTGCAGGTGGCAACCCATTAGTGATCTTGAGAAAAAGTTAATGAAAAAGGGGAGACTAGAAAAGATCAAAATTCATTTCAAATAATAAATGTACATAATGTTTCAGGAGCAAGTCTCTGTTTCAGTTACATCTATTCATATATGTCTATTCAAAGATTTGTATGTTCAGGGTTGTGATGTATTTCTTACTATGAGCAGGAGTCAAAAAAAGTTGGGGAAAAAACTCACCAATTGAAACACTTTTCACTGCACAGGTAACCTCTCATTTTCATCCAGAACAGCTTGGTTTCTTGATGTTACCGGAAATTTAGAAATCACCATTTACGGCTGTGGGTATTTGCTTCATTTCCGTGAAAGATAAAGATCTATTTGGCTATTTGTTTTCTCCAAAACAACAGAACTCTCAACTCCATTCTACAGCCCAAAGGTGAATTGAACTCTACTTCTCTACAAAGCCTGCTTAAAGCTTTGAAATTATAACTTTATGGGCTGAAGCGGGTAGAATTATGTCCCTAAAAAGACGTGCTCAAGCCCTAACTCCCAGTAGCTGTAAATACGACCTTATTTGGAAAGAGGGTCTTTGTAGATGTGATCAAGTTAAAATGACGTCATGCTGGATTAGGGTGGGCCCTAGCACAGTGGCCAGTATCTTTGTGAGAAGAGGGAAATCTGGACACAGAGACACAGAGAGAACACCACGTGACGACAGAGGCAGATATTGGAGTGATGTGTCTACAAACCAAGGAACGCCAAGGATTGCCAGCAGCCACCAGAAGCTAGGAAGTGGCAGAGAAAGATTCTTCCCTAGAGCCTTGAGAGAAAGCATGGCCCTGCTGCCACCTTGATTTTGGATTTCTAGCCTCCAGAAATGTGAGAGAATAAATTTCTAGTGTCTTACGTCACCCAGTTTGGGGTCATTTGTTATGGCAGCCCTAGGCAGCGAATACATGGATTTTTCTACTTCTACTCTCACCACTGAATTTTCAAAGATCTTAGGAAATACTTACATGTACCTGCTTGAATATTCATAAAACATCTCTGAAAAGATAAGCAAGAAACTGACAACGCTGGTTGCCTTTGCAAAAGGGAACTAGTACCTGCAGGATGAGGGAGGGGGACTTTTTACTGTAATATCTTTTTGAACTACGTGATGTATTATCTATTTTAAAAACCAAATAAAAACTTAGAAAATTTATGGCTCAAACTTGACCTACCTCGCAACCTTGCCCTTCTCCCCAGAGATCGCTGCTGATGGAAGCCCATCCCACTTTTTTAAACAAAGGGGTAAAGACCTAAGAAGATGGATCTCCCTCTTTCATGAGAACTCATGGTTCACAGCCATGTCCCTTTTGCATCAAAAATCTGGGAAGGTTAAGTGTATAGTCTTACCCAGAAATATCCTTAGTCATCTGCCTCTCTCTTTGAAGCTATTTGCTTGAGGATAAAAAGGTAAAATGCTGGCAGCTGAAATAATGTTCCCAACCATGATATTCCTTAATTACCGACTTTAATGAAGAGCCATTGTCACATTTTCTCATTAAAAGACATATTTTATGAGCAGATAATTCACAGAAATTATTTAAGAAGAACAAACTCATCAGACAGTTTGAGAAGGAATCCAACAAGATATGCATAGTTAATTACATAATTTGAAGTGTTGGACAAAATGGGCCCAAGGATCTTTCAACATCAAAGCCCCCAGTGGAGAGGGACGCAGTGGAACTCGGGCCCTTCAGCAAAACGCTCCTATGAGGCAACTCTACACAATACTGGTGATCGATGCACACTTGATTAATTGCATCAAATTAGAAACATAAAACGAAGATCTAGAAGAGACTTTGGAATTCTCAGACATGTTTCCCCTGTAATGCTCTAAAAATGAGCACCAGGTTGTCTGGATTGGAATACTGGCTTAACTTGAGCCAGGCTTTTTCTATGCCTCAATTTCCTCATCCGAAAAATAGAGTAATTATAATATCTCCCTCTTAGAGTTGCTGAGGAGGTTAACGGAGGTGACGTATATGTAGCAGATGCAATTGGCATCCTGCCTAGATCCCATTTACCAAGCCAGAGCACCCATCCCCCAGCTGAGGAGAATGTTGGCTACCCCAGCTGCCCACCTTCTCTGCAGAATTGCCCTGGACTGATCGTAGCCATCTCCTCCTGGACGTTACCCTACCCCAAGGCCCACAGCCAATGACTGACGGATATGGGGGTGCAAAAGAGGCCCCTCCTTGCAGGGCAAGGATAACTCCAACGTGTGCCTTGTATTTCAGAGCCTGTCTTTAAGGAAGCTAGACCACTTCCCTGCTCAGCTTTGCCCACACCTTTCCTTGTCTGCTTCCCTCCCTGCCTCCGGGGTTCTACTTGAAAAGCACTCCCGGATACATCCCAGACTCCTGACTTCCTGCCTCAGGCTCCGCTTCTGAGGAACCCAACCTAAGAGAGGAGGTAAAGAGCTTCAAAGTTCAGTGTACAAACACTCAATCCATTTTCACTGTTATTACCTAATCATTCAAATTTAGGGCAAGCACAAAATCAAAGGACCTTTGACGTACTTTAATCCAAGCCAAAGACTTACAGAGGAAAGTGACGGTTCAAAATCTGAAAAGAAAGAAAATCACTTGGGTGAGTCTATTCCCAAAGTAACACTGAGGGGATAAACCAGGAGTCAGAAAGAGCTAAACCAGCCTAACTTCGATTTTTTTAAAAGAATAGAGATTCTGTTGTATAAGACCTAAAATTAGCATGTGCTGCCTTGACATCTAGTAAAATCGGGAGGGTCCCAATGGCCTAACTCAAGTTCCTCTCCCCACTCTGCTATGGAGGATGAGGTCCTCCAGCCAAACAACTCTCCTCATCACAGGGACTAAGCACAGTTCCTGCCTATCCCTGAGTCGCAGGCTTCAGTTCCCCGCCAGGCTTCAGAACTATTCAAACGAGCCAATCACATCCTCCCGCAGGAACCAGGGGTCACCTACCCTCTGGATCCCACAAAGCCTGGCTCTCACAGCCCCTGGTTGTTCACTCTGTTCCTGAATGCAACCCCCATGGGGCCCCACATGGCATGTGGTATCGTCCTCCCCCATTCTGTGAGTGTATGTGACTAATACACTGTTGTCCATCTCATCTGTCCAGTGTCAGGTGTCGTGTGTTCAGCCACCCCCATAACCCTAGGGTGGCAATCCCTCCATCACCAGCAGGGTGAAAAGAAGGCAATTAAAACAGACACTTATTACAAGGGCTTGTAAGAATTCTTACAGGTTTTAACTTCTCCATTGCCTTGTGAAGCTTGTCTATTTTCATATTTGAAATTGAGAAAAGCCAAGTGTGTGTGTCTATATCGAAGAAACAATATTAGGTTAGAAGAAGTTGGAAGACTGTCTTTCTCTGCAGCAAACACAGGAAAGAGGCTCTGTATATTTATCAGACGTCGGGGTGGATAAGGCAGGGCTCAGCTCAGGCCAGAGGGAGAGAGGAAGAAATAAACAACTTGTTGCTAGGACAAAGCTGTGGTCCAGGTAGAAACATCACTGCCTCCTATTTGATCAGGGTGCTTCATTGGAACAAAAACTGAAAAATTGGTGGGATCAGACCAGTGCTCAAAGGTGAAGGAAGTATAGGTCCCTGGGCAGAAATGAAAAATAAATGAGGAGTAGGTGAAACACCTGTTATTCATCCAGAAATCCAAACATTGTGATTCTTATTCATGCAGAATTTGAGGGATGAGATTTGGTTTTTTCTCACCAGTTTTAGCTAAGGTCATCAAAACTTTTGGCTGCCTTTTAAGCATGCAATATTTTGACCTTGTTACTCATCATAGTTATGAGATCACTGGGGACAAGTCGAAGGAGGTGCCCATTTTGAGAGTCTTACAGGAGAAACTTTTCTGATAATCCCCAAATCAAATCCCTCCTGGACTTTCAATTCAATTCAACTTATGAATTATGCGCTGAGCACTCATATTATATGATATCTAATGTGCAGTGTTCCTCTACGCATGCGCCTATGATATATGAGAGAGTCTGCTCGTTTAAGCTCACAGGTGCTTCTTATGTCTCCCGAAATTTGAGAAGAAATACTTGAAAAGATACAAGGGAGAAAAAGATTCAGGCGAAGCACTGACATTAAAATATAAGAACGTTCTTTAAACAAAAAATGGAGCAGAGGGAGTAGCTGTAAAAAAAATAAGTAAATAAAATAAAATACAAGATCACGTAGATTGAGTCACACTATTAACGCACCAACAGGAAAGACAGAAGCAGTTGAAAAAAGGATGTAGGTGATTGTTCAGCCTCCGAAAGGTAGAGCGGTTAACCTACGCTTTGAGGATGAATAGGATTTAAACAGACATAGAAAGTACTCTGCATATCCACACAGTGATGGAAAATGAGCATCCAATTCAGCACATATTCATTAATTACTAAAAAAACCAACAAATATCACATCAAGTACACAGTGGTTGCCATTTTAATTTGGCTAACTCCCATTTTTGGTTACAAATGACAAAAAGTTCGATTTAAACTCATTCAAATCATAAAAACCACAACGAAGTGGTCCCATATTATTTCTTTATTCAGGTAAGACTTGACCCTGTGGCTCATGCAGTGCCACAAAGGACCTGGTTTCTCACTAGTTTCTTCTAGTGAAGAAGCCTTCCACGATGTTGGTGCCATCCTCAGGGCTTTTACACTGATCCTTTGGCTTGCCCCTCATTGTAGTAAAAGGACAGCTCAGCTGCAAACCTCACATCCTCACATCAACTTGCCAGGAAGAGAGATGGTCTCTTCCTATATCCTCTGCCTATCGTTCAGCCCTACCTTCAATCGTGTTCTCACATGCTCTCTGCACTCCAGCTCCACTGGCCTATTTCAAGCTCATTGAATATGTTAGTCTTCTTCTATCACAGCACATGGGTTTCCATGGTGCATTCTTCCTCCTCTTCACCCGGTTAACACACTCTCAAACTTCAGCTCCTGGTTTAAACTTCACAACCTAAAGTAAGACCTCCTTGCCATCCCTACCTACCAGATAAGGTCAGCCCCTGTTATATGCTGTCAATACAGAGTGTAGTTCTCCTTCGTGGTAATATATTAACATAACCATTTGACTAGTGTTTACCTCTTCCACAAGAATGGAAACCATGTCTGATTTTTTTCACCACTGTATCCTCAGCATCAAGCAAGTGTCTGGACAGTGGGCACTCAATAAATATTTGTTGGTTCGATAGGTAGGTGGATGGATGGATGAATGAATGGATGGATGGACAGATGGATGAACTTGGCTTCTAAACCTGGCCATGTAACTAATTAACTACGTAATCTTCGGTTTTTTTGAGGTTCAGTTCTCTCAGCTGTGAAATGAAAAGGTTGGACTAGTTGACCTTTAAGATCTTTTCTGAATTTAAAGTGCTGAATTCATAAAGTGTTACTAGCAAGAGAATTTCTTTAACTGCAGGTATTGTGGAACAAACTAAAAAGTGATGTTTTCAGTTACTCCGCTATCTTTTTGCAAATGTTATTTTTAATCTAATTCTGACTTTGTGTGGTCTAACACAGTAGTTAGCAATCTGGAGAAACTGGTAACCTACAACTGTTGCCAAGCAGCTGGAATTGCCAAATAGCTAATACAAGTTGGAAAAATATATGCTGACAGTCTAGGCAGATGTTAAATGAAATGTTCTTGAGAACATTTTACACATGTTCCTTTCCCCACCCCACTCTACCCCCAAAGTTGGCAATATTCAAAGTAAAGTGTTGATTTGATTTGATCCACTGCTAAAATGAAATTTGCATCTTGGAGTGATGTTTAGTACAGAGCATTAATATCATATTGAAATAGTCTTATTTTGAATTTATAAAATAGACTTGCTGTATCTAAATTCATAGAAATTTTATTCAATCCTAAGTATATTTTCATTCAGGGTCCAATTCATAACCATCTATTTTTGTATTTAAGAAGAAAATACAATTCATCTTTTCACTTGACATGCCTATGAAGCAGAAGATAAAATTTCTTACCTGCTCTCCCATTCAACATCTGGATCTGAACTATAATCTGCCTATAAATAAGAAATGAGAATTTTGATCAGGCAGCTTTGCAATCTGTTCAAAGTAGTCTGGGAATACTTGATTGCATAACAAATCTCCAAGTAAATTAAGTAGTGTTAAGATAGTTTAACTACCATAAAACATCTAATTATATTCTATATCCCCTTATAAATTTATACTTTCTAATGAAGTGATGCAGCCAGAGTATTGATCAAGAGAAAGCACTATATGGAAATTTCCTTGTAAAAAGAAACTCCTCTTGTTGAGGAGACCAAGGCCCCATTGTTCCTTCTGTTTCCTCTTCTATGTGGCTGGGGTAGGAACTGACTAAGTAACTGTTCCCCAAACCTATTTCCATTTCCTCCTTGGCTCTCAGGTAGACGACATTTCCCAGCCTCCTATGTGACAGACTTCTGGCCAATGGCATGTAGGCAGGAAGTCACATACCCATGCCTGGCCTATAAAATGCTCCCATGGAATCCTCTATCCTCTTTCCTCCCACATGTGGAAGATGGCAGAGTTAGGACAGCCTTGTCTCCTGAACGTCGTGTAGGGCAGAGCCTCTTTCACTTTCTCATATTTCCAACCAAATTATGAGCTAGCAGGAAAAGGACTACATTATCTCATTCCTCATTCTTCATAGTATCTCAGGCGTCTGAGCTCAGCACGCTACCAAACACCTCCATTAAAAATTAGTCATAGGTGATTATTTCTTTTTTTATTTTTATTTTTTGCAGGGGAAGATTCTCCCTAAGCTAACATCTGTTGCCAATCTTCCTCCTTTTTTCTTCCTTTTTACCCCCAAAGCCCCAGCAGCTGGGGCCTCAGTCAATTACGCTCCCTGCAGTTCTTCAAAGCACATTCCCACAGCCTCTACAGAGCATTTTTTTAAAGGTGACATGAGTTTAACCATCTTGTCTACATATCATTTTGGTTTAATAGATTTTAGCCACTATGAAAACATAAAGGGTCAAAACCAGAACAAACCAGTCTCAGTGATGAGTCTTGTCATAAATTTTGTTCTTATCAGTCACCATCAGTCAATCGCATAATGATCCCCCATTGAATAGAGACTCCTTAACCAGTTAGGATTTACATTCAGCTGCTAGTGATGGAGACTGGAGATAAAAATAGTTTAACCGGGGCTGGCTCCGTGGCCGAGTGATTAAGTTCGAGCGCTCTGCTGCAGCGGCCCAGGGTTCGGATCCTGGGCGCGGACATGGCACCGCTCGTCAGGCCACGTTGAGGCGGCATCCCACATCCCACAACTAGAGGGACCTGCAACTAAGATATACAACTATGTACGGGGGGGGGTTGGGGAGATAAAGCAGAAAAAAAAGAATAATTTAACCAAGACAGAGATTTATTTCCCTCTCATATAAAAGAATTCTGTAGCTAAGCAGTGCAGATAGTAATGATAGCTCCATGGTGTCATCCTGGATCCAACCACCTACTATATTTCTGTTCCTTCATTCTTAGTGCATGACTACCATCCTCAAGGTCATCTCAAGTTCTATAATGGATGCTGGGGATCCAGCCATCATATCTGTATTCAAGTCAGGATGAAGGAGAAGTGGAAAACGTAAAGGATATATGCTAGCTATGCACCCATTTGAAAAAAAAAAACCAAAATCTTTTGCTGGGAAGTCCCACTGTATGCAGACGATTTCAGCACACAACTCATTGGCAACACTTTGCTACACAGTAGGCTGGGATATGTATTCTTTTAGCTGTGCAGAAAAATGCCCCAACTGTTTTCATAGAGGAAGGGGATGAACACTGAGCGGGTATTCTTTGTCACTTTGTCAATCCAGTCATTTCCTGGGTTTGGTTCTGAAAAGAAAAGTTTTCATTGAAAAAGACTGATGAGATTTTTCCTGTGCTACCAGATGAATGGATTATATTTATGAGAGCCATTGATCCAATTCAACTGCCTTCCATAAATCTGCACATATTGTTTATAGGTTGCCTTGTCCATATAGCTATTCACTTTGGACTTTCTTTCCTCTCTGGGCAAAAGTAAATTTTCATTGTTTTTGTTTTTTCATTGTATTAGGGGCGTTCTAGGCTATCTGCCCGGCCCACCAGCTCCCCTTTCTGAGAACTGCTCTCCAAGAGAAGAGTGGTCCCTGAGTCATATTTATAAACTGCCTAAGGTATCCCGCAGCCCTTAAATATTGAGCCAGGGATAGAAACTAACTCAAGCTGAGCAGACTCATTTCTCTCTTCTGAGAATTGGGATCTGGGATCAAAATCACAAATCAGTCTCCACTGGTCATTTGAACAAAGGAGATGTAAATTCAGAAATGACAGGAACAGCCATCTCCTGCCTTGTTTATGGGGCAGCCAAGAGAGCCAGTTTGCGAACAGAAGAGAGGGGAGCAGAGACGGTGTAGCCCTTATTTTGCTGTAGTTATGTGGATCAATGCTTTCCACAGATATTTTCACAAATGTTACATCCAAGTAGATGAACTGGAATGACTACAAATAGCTGGTGTAGCTAGCGTCAGGTGCTTTCCAAACTACCTTTATTATTATGACTAACCAATACAATCCCAAACCTTTCCCTCTGTGGTCCTTCTGTGTGGTACATTGGAACGACCATGAAATTTGCTGACTTTTTTATGTGTCCCCTCGTCTCCATCCTCATCCCCAGCATATATTTCTTTGAGTAGGTATCTATTACTTCCTGCCAACAGAGTCATCCTGCCTGCCATATGTTATCACAGGTATTAAGGGATAAAGGTTGTGATAAGGGGTTGACCTATTGGTTTGGCTTACTGGATTCAATTTGACAAATTGAGTTCAATTGGAGCTCTATAGTGTGCTAGGTCTGGAGACTGCACAGATGAATAAGACATGGACTCTGCCCAGGATTTTATAACTTGCTATCATAAGTGACTCTCAACCAAACTCCGGCATCGTATACACACATCAAATTGTATCTACTAAGAAGGAGTTAAGATCTCTCAGTTGGAAGATGATTCAATATCCTAGAGACAGAAGAGGGTAGATGATTCCATTGATTTCTTAGAAGAAGGAAACCCTTTCAAAAGTTTTTTTTCCTCTCTGACCTGATTTTTACCCAATCCTCTCTGTTTTTCTGCACTCAGTGTATAAATAACTCCACTGAGAAGGGGATCAAAAAGAATGACAAGCAAGGAAAACATCTCTACATAACTACTTTTAGGTGGTTTTCAAATCAAAAAGCTCAGAATTATGCCAAGTTCGAAAGTCCATAAAAATCTTAATGCAGATACAAGAAAAGAACAACACTTTTTCTTAGTCTTCCCTTTTCACTCTGATCTGCCTTGCTGTTTAAAAAAAAAAAAATTGAGTTTCCTGCCTTCTGGAACTCTTTACCAGCAGGAGGTGAGAGATCATATAAATTGCTGGAAACAAATGGTAAGTTAGTCATTTCTTTTATAATGGACCATTAGATTGGTGTGTTTGCATGTATCATTAAGATTTATTGCAAATTCTCTAATGGAATGACAATACTAGAGATATAGTCTATCTAATACAATTAGAATGTAGGCTTCTGGGGTACAATTACTATACGTTTCCTTGGAGGAGAAAAAAAACGTATATCTTCTGCCATGAAAATACCAGGGAGAATAAAGAAGCTATTCTGAATGCTTTAGTACAATTTAACGTTTTTCTATCATAACAAAATTCTTGAGAATTTCACATTAGCTGGTGATTTGAAGCCAGGCATCTTCCGGAGGGATTTTTTTTTTAATTCAGAACACAGGATAATCAAGATCAGGAACATTATCTTTTATTCTTTGATGGAAAAGATAAATGCTTCATGGGTACAATCACCAGTGAAGGCCAATGTTACATCTCTACAAGGAATTGTAGGAGCATTCACCTGAGCAACGTTTCTTTGTGGCAGATGAGAGCTGGAACTAGATACAAACTCCCAAGTAGGACAGAACAAGAGGCATGCCCTTGTTCAGAGACGCACATAGGTCCATCCCAACTTATAGGTTGGTTTTCAAGAGAGTTTCTGGTGCCAGATTTAATTTTCACACCTCCTTTTCCCATCAGTACTTGGAACTATTGGTCAAACACTCCCTATCCTAATGGAAGACCTCCCCAGTGAATACTGCTCCCTTCTGCTCCTTGAAATGACAGAACTTTCCCATCACTCCTTGCGTTGTTGTCAGAGCTCCCATGGCACCTGACTCACTCCAAGGAAACCATAAAACCATACGGAAATCAAATCCAACGTAATTCCCCATCTGGAAGAGTCCGGGGAATACCTCCCCACGCATGAAGTTTTATACTAATTTTTAAGTGAACCTAAGCATTTTGGAGACTTTATTTTGTATTACAACTTTAATTGAACACATTAAATCTTATGCATATATTCTATAGAAAGATAGGAATAGTAAAAAGAGGAGAGAGAACTAGATTTAAAAACCATTGGCTTTAACATGTATTGCAACAACATGAATAATTTAAATCTGCCTCCTGCCATCAGAAAAACATTCCAGAATATTTTTCAGAGATGAATTTTGGTTATTTGAAATTTAGTGATATGATGGGTTTTAGCTGTATTCAACTGGATCATTATAAATGGAGTATGGCTAACTAAGGGGATGCCAGAACCGCAGAGGAAAGAAAATGTTCAAGAAAAATATGTGGCTTATTACACATTCTGAAGCTTTAAAAAAAAATTTAAGTTATACTTGAAATGCCTGTGGTGTACTATAATACAGATGAGGAAATAGAGTGTGAAATTAAGTAACTTGCTGAGTGGCCAACCAATTTAAGTAGATCAAATGGAATATTCACTAAACTGGTTACGTAGTGTTACTTACTCTAGAAAGAACCATCATGGAATACATATACTTTGAAAACAATCCTGAAGCATATAAAGCTATGTAGATCAACGCTTTCTGCAGATATTCTCGCAAATGTTACATCCAATGAGCTGGAAGGACCACTGATAGCTGGTAGATCTAGCATCAGGTGCTTTCCTTTTATTATTATGACCAAACTAATACAATCTCAAACCTTTCCCTCTCTGATCCTTCCATATGGCACACTGACATCAGCATGCAATTTGGTGATTTTTTTATGCCTCTCACATCCCCACCCCTAACCCCCATCTGGAGTGCATATTCCCAAGTGTTTGTTTACTTATTCACTTATGCATTTGTTTACCAATCTGTGAGCACCCTGAAGACAGAGACTGTATGCAGTTCATCTCAGCATCCTCAGCCTGAGACAATAAGTATCCAGCACATGTTCGATGACAGCATAGTTACAAATCTCAGTCACTTATTAGTGGTGGGATCTTGGGCAGTAAATGGAAATCTCTAAGGCTCAGGTCTCCTCATCTATAAAGTGGGGATTAGCAATAATACCTGCTTACCTCATAGAGTTATTTTTAGAACCAAATAAGTTCGTCAGGCTATTTGGTTTTTATTATGTTGTCATCATCACTATGGCCATTATCATTCTCATTGTAAATTTTCAACCATTATCCAAGAAGAGTGATTGATTCAGTCCTCTCAAATGCATATGGCTGAATTTGAACTTGAAAGATGGAGATTTACTCCTGAGAAGAGGAAAATAATGGGTGATATGTTTTCATTGGAAAATTCGAGTTAGCAGCAAGGACACTGTAAAAATTCACATACAGATAAACAATAAGTATGGTTCAGGAATAATTGCAGGATATCCATGGTTACAGAAAATCTTATTAACACCCATTGTTCTATTTATACCTTGGCAGACATGTCACCACGTTTCTATAACTAGAGGAGAAATTCATTCATTTCAACTCTGATCATGTGCAAGCCTCCAGTCTTCTCAGGAATAAAGGAACTGGACTCGAGTGTAATGTGAGAATATGTAATTTAATGGGTATAATGGGCTGTATGTCTGAGGAAGAGTCAACACAGCAAAGAAAGAAAGCTTATAAAGGGAAATGGGGCTTCCTAAGATCTCCAATAGGCGACTGCTTGGGGAAGTGTGACCCCGAGAAGCTGAACAACCTTAAGCTACTTCTAGTTTCTCTTGACCACTCATTCAGTTTTAGATACAAAACAAAAAGAAGATTGGGAGATTTCTGATGAAACATGGCATGAAAAATGATTTTTCAGAAAGGCCATAAGGTCAGAAAGATTGAAAGAGTAGATAACAGCAAATGAGAGATGGCCATAAAAATTTGAAAGCTGGAAAGGAGATGACTAAGTGGTAACTGACTTAGCATAAAGCTAAAACTTAACTATCTACAAGGATTCAGGGTCAGGAAGCAGTTGGAAGAAAAAGCCAATCTGAGCTGCAGAAACCCAGGAATGCTCAGAAATGGGCAGCACCAGGTAACCTGAAGGTTGTGTGGGGACTGGAATTGGCCACCCCAAGATATGTCTCTTTGGCATGAGGATTATTTGAGGCTGATTGCTTTTGATAAACTGGGCCAGGGAAGGAGGCTCTGAGGAGTGGAACTTGCTTGCCCTTTGTTAGGACACATTTACATTTGTAAGGTAAATCTCTATCTGTAAAGGTGCCTCCCTCTCTGTACCAGAAAGAAGAAAGGAGATGACCTTGTCTCTAGAAACTCTTAATCAATGCCAAAGGCAAGGACTTAAATCTGCATTTTGTTTACTGTACTTGTGTGGTAATCTCCCATGATTGACTCTCCCTCCCAACGTTGGCATTTCTTTAAGGATTAAGCATCTTTCCTTAGGCTAGGAACTGATTGCTGCGTTTACCTGTGACCACCCAGCTCAAAACAATAGACTTGCCTCCTGCTGTGTCCATCAAGCGCTGTGCCGACAGGGCCGTCTTGTGACTATTGTGGGAGGGACATTTCAATCATATGTGAAACACCCTGTTTGGGGGTATATAACCACTCTGTGCACCCTACTTCTTCGGTGCCCTTTCTTCCTTCGGGAAGAAAGGCCCCGGGCCATGGTCCTCATAAAGCTTTGTTTAATTTTCTCTTGCTATTCTGTCTCATGTGAATTTAATTCGTTCTCCGGCCAGACGAACCCACATTAGGTAGAGGAAAAGTCTTCCTCCCCTACAGTTGAGTGTCAGAAGTCTGAAAAATAGCCATAGCTGAGGGCAGGGTGCTATACTGAAAAGAGGAAATAATTCAGAGTTATTACATCCCAAATAGTGATAACCTCCCAACCCCTTCTCCTATTTGGC
Source organism: Equus quagga (assembly GCF_021613505.1). NCBI lineage: Eukaryota > Metazoa > Chordata > Mammalia > Perissodactyla > Equidae > Equus > Equus quagga. Next base: position 110,946,411 of record NC_060276.1, read on the forward strand.
TCTGAGAACACCAGCAGTCACTCACTTACGTCCCAGACAAGAGAATGATCCCTGAGAAAGGACTCACAGATACTAACATATGAGGGTCTCCAATGAAACATCCAGGCCCCCTCTTAATCAACCTATGATAAGGTCCACCACTTGTCAAGCCCCACCAGTGTAGTTTCCACTAAACTAAGCTTTTTAGTATTTCACTCTTAAGCTACCAAGAATTTCCATTTAACAGAAGCTTCTAATATGAAAGACAAAGAACAAACATATGAAAAAAAGGAAGCCAGAGAAAACAGAAACAATACAGAGAGCAGAAGAAAACTAAACCTCACTGCAAGTAATATCTTCAAATGATAAAAGAGATTGTGTCATCCTAGAAAATAGCATGCTGCACAAAAAGAAGCAATCCAGGAAGAAATAAAGAGCTCTTTGAAATGAAAATATAAGGAAAATAAATCAATAGAGAAGTTATATGATAAAGTTGAAGAAATTTTATAGGAAATTGAATAGACAGAAAAAAGGAAATGGAAAATACAAGAGAAAGGATCAGAAAATCAGAGGATGAATCCAGGAGGTCCAAGATTGAATCATAAGAGCTTTAGAAAGAAAGACATGAAAATGGAGAGGAAGAAACAATCAAAACAATAATTAAACTTTCCCAGAACAGAATAAGGGGCCAACCTACTGCCTAATGCCACGCCCTTGCTAAGGTATTACTGTAAAATTTCAGAACACTGGGTATAAGGGGAAGATTCTAAAATCTTCCAGAGAGAAAAAATAGCTCACAAATAAAAGCTAAAGAGAAGACAATGGAACAACGCTATCAAAATTCTAAAAGAATAGTTTCAACATAGAATTCTATATACAGGGGCCGCTCCTCTGGCCGAGTGGTTAAGTTCAGGCCCTCCACTTTGGCAGCCCAGGGTTTCACTGGTTGGGATCCTGGGCGTGGACATGGCACCGCTCATCAAGCCATGCTGAGGCGGTGTCCCACATGCCACAACTAGAAGGGCCCACAACTAAAAATATGCAACTATGTACCGGGGGAGCTTTGGGGAGAAAAAGGAAAAATTAAATCTTTAAAAACAACAAACAAACAAACAAACAAAATAATTCTATACACAGCCATATTATGAATCTGTTTTGAGGGTAGTTTAAAAATATTTTCAGACATGTAATGTCCCAAAAACATGTAAGTTCTCAAAAACCTCAGGAGGCTACTGGGATGTTATAATATTGTGATTTATATTTATTTTTATTTCTTATATTGGGTCTTTGATCGGGTCCTGGCACAGAGCTCTTAAAACCCTTGGAATTTCATGTGACTAGAACGATAAAGGTGTCTTTTGTTATGTAAGTGAGGTGACTTTTGGAAAGCTGCTAAGGATTGGGGGCTGGAGATTGACTCCAGTCACCAATAGTCAATGATTTAATCAATTGTGCCTAAATAATGAAGCTTCCATAAAAACTCAAAAGGACAAGGTTTGGAGACCTTCCGGGTTGGTGAACCCATGGAGACGTGGAGAGAGTGGGGAGTTTGGACAAAGCATAGAGGTTCCACATCCTTTCCCCATACCTTGTTCTGTGCATCTCTTCCATCTGGCTGTTCTGGAGTTACATCCAATTTACAATAAACTGGTAGTCTAGTAAGTAAAATGTTTCTCTGAGTTCTTTGAGCCACTCCAGCAAATTAATCAAACCCAAGGAGGGGGTAGTTGTAACCTCCAACCTATAGCCAGTCGATCAGAAGGACAGGTGACAACCTGTACTTGCAATCAGCCTCTGAAGTGAGGGGGAGGGGGCAGTCTTGTAGGACTGAGCCCTTAACCTGTGGAATCTGATACCATCTCCGGGTAGATAGTATCAGAATTGAGTTGAATTGTAGGACACCCAGCTGGTGTTGGGAGACTTGCTCGCTGGTGTAGGGCCTCCACCCCCTACGTTGGAATTGGTATCAGAATCCTTAAATGTGCTCCCCTACAATGAGAAAGTAAACTAAGCCAGAAGACAAAGGGTCATGGAAAGGAATCAAACAGAGGAGAGAGAAGGTAACTCTCTTTCACCACGATGAAGGTGAAGGAAATCCCAGGACCACACAGCTAAGAAGTGGACCTAGAGAGCCACTGATTCAGATTGGAGAAAGAGGATGGAGGGCTCCAGTAAGGATAACTCCAAACACAAAATGAAGCTGTAGATTACCACCTGTGTTTGATGTACTCAAAGGGGATTGATGCTTCTGGCAGAGTGTTTGGGGATGAATTACGAAAAGATATAGAAAACTAGGCCAAAAATGTTGTAATTATTAGCTCCAGAGAAAAGAAAAGTTTTCCAAGAAAAGAGTTGTAATAATTGTATCCTACATAGTTCATTTGTGCATAATAATTACAAAGTCATACCATGAACATTGAATTCTGATCTAAATTTTTAAAATTTGGTATAACTGTAGTATAGGATGAGGCAGAGTAAGTATGTGCTTTGGAACTCAGTGTGAGACGGGCAGGGGAGGTGAGAGTAAGAGTTAAATCCTCGGCCTCTATAGTGAGAAATCAATAAATAATATCGATTTAGAAAAAAATTAGAAATATCACTGTTGATTTAAAGTAAGGAGATAAATCCCAGAAGAAAATAGTTAGTAGAATCAAAAGTGGTTGACTCTTAGAAGCGGGTGGCCGGGAAGGAGGAGGGTGGGGGGGGGACATTGTTCATTTTCATTGAAAACCTTCTAGAACCACGTGAATTTGTAGAGTTCTGTGATAAAGGTTAATTTCTTTTCAAAAAAAGCATAGCTGTACATCTTCCATTCCCCCGCTGCCCCAATCTACTCTTTGCCCTTCTCCTCTGTTAAGTGTCCTGAGAAGTTGACTCATGTGGACCACACTAACAGTCTTAGTTGAATTAGCTAAACAGCAGAGATTGGAGGGAGAGAGAGGAGTTAGACGAGGGCATTATTGTCACAGTTTCCCCTGTGTATTGGCACCATGGGCTGTCTACATGCCTCCAGTGAAGGTCACAAGTCCAGTTGGGTGGTCCACAAAGCTCTCTCTCCTCTGCACTCAACCTAATGGCGGTAACAGCTCCACTGATCTATCCTCGGGTCCTGCACTCTCCCTTATGATATCCCTCCACTCTGCCCACACCTTTGGAAACAGTCTCTTCATTAGAATTCTCTTCAAACTACCTAATTTGAATGTGTCATGTATTTCCTCCCAGAACCCTGACTAATCCAGAGCTTTAGCACATCTGCATCGAGATTGACTAGGAAGTAGATGATGATAATATTTTCTCAACTAACAGCTCATGCACATCTCTCTTCAATATAAATCTCTAGAATCAGAGGTTTTTTTAAAGACTTATTTTCTTACAGTAGTTACAAGTTCACAGCAAATTTGAGAAGAAGGCTTAGAAATTTCCCATATCCCCTTGCCTTTCACACATGTACAACCTCCCCCATTATCAACACTCCCATCACAGTGGTACATTTGTTACAGTTGATGAACCTATATTGACACATCGTAATCACCTAAATCCATAGTCTACATTAGGGTTCGCTCTTGGCGTTGTACATTCTATGGGTTTGGACAAATGTATAGTGACATGCATCCATCACTACAGCATCATACAGAATAGTTTCGCTGCTCTGAAAATCCTGCGCTCTGCTTATTCACCCCTCCCCATCAACCCCTGGCAACCACTGACCTTTTTACTGTCTCCATAGTTTAGCCTTTTCAAGAAAGTCGTATAGTTAGAATTTTACAGTATATAGTTCATGGGTTTTTTTCTGCTTTTTCTCCCCAAATCCCCCCAGTATCTAGTTGTATATATTTTAGTTGTGGGTCCTTCTAGTTGTGGCAGTTCATGTTGCTTTGAGGTCTTTTTTTCTAGTTATATACTCATCATAGAAAAAATGGAAAATAAAAAAATTAATCACTGTAATTCCACAAGCCTGAATAAATAGATATTAATATTTTAGTGTGAAAACCTACAGCGGAGTAACAATTAGGCACCCCTTCAAATGGATATTCTTTAGGTGATGTTGAATGTTTCTACAGAGGGGAGGTGGTATAGGTGAATAGCAGAACATAAGGATGCTTGGTAGTCCCAGCCTCTCTTAATGTTCCCAGCAATGTGACTCCATCCCCCAAATTCTACACTTTACTCAGTTATACTTTGAGTTCACCATCTTCACCTCCAAGTGACTTTGCAGAGTATTCCTTCCCACCACGCACAGTGCTCTGTGTGAGAGAAGTTCTGTAAATACAGTTTTCTCCATCTTGGCAACAACTCCAGTGATGTTTTAGTGCTCCAATGATCTTTTACCCACCCCACTTCTTGGCCATTGGTACCCTGGGATAACGTCCATGCCTTTTTTCCTACTTTGGTACCAAACTAAGCATAGTAACAGGAGATCACATTAACATTGTTAGTAGCAATGAAGCTAAACTAAAACACGATCTGCAATTTTCCAGTTATCCTATAAAAATGTCAGCTTATCTTGTTTTACAGTCGCCTCTACTAAAGTTTCCTTGTGAAGTGTTCACAAAGAGATATTAATTTTGATCCACAGCTAGTGTAAGGGAAAAAAATCAAATAAGTGTTACACATAAATACTTTAACTTGGAAGGATGGAACAGACTATAGATTAACGAACCTCATCCACAGAACACATCCGCACATATCCCTGTGAGGGGGAAGAAAACTTGTGTAATCAGAGAGTCAAACTCTCACTGCTGTTATTGCTAAAAGCACAGGAGCAATGGTGACATCTTGTGTCAGGTTAAAAAGTAACAGGATCTTAATTTCTTGTGGTGTCTACTGGGAGAACTTCGGATGAGCCCTAGCTAACATTCATCTTTATCTGCTCCCGTTAGCTGCTGGTCAAATTATAAAACAGGGGCATTGGTTTCTCAGGTGCAGAGATTACATCTTCAGGAACGATGGGGAAAACTCTACTTGGCATTTGACTCATCCAACTGCCATGTCAAGAAGAGGGCAACCAGGAGTCCCAGTCTAGTTCTTCAACGCAGTCTTTCCACCTTGCCAGGATATCCTGCATAAAACACATAGGCTCTGGGCCCATCCACCATCCATCTGAAGCAGCCAGGGGGCAGCTGTGGAGCTCTGTAGTAACTGCACTTAGTTATCCAACTGCTTCTGGCATTTTCCTGATCTTATTCCTTTGGCAGGCCTTTGAAGGTCACGTGACATGACTGGAACCTCTGGAACCACTACTGGAAGCAGATGCCTGGGAAGCCAAATCTCTTATTTCATGTGCTCTTATGAGAACAGTGGTTCTTAATCCTGGCCACACAAAATCACCTGGAGAACTTGTAAAAATATCAATACCTGGATCCATCCCAGACGAATTACATCAGAATTTCTGGGAGTTGAAGGCAGACATTTTTCAAAAGCCTCTCCAGGTGATTCTAGAATGCAGCTTTCACCTGGCTCTGTTGCCCTGGGAACTCAGCCACCATGCTGTGAGGAAGCCCAGGTCACATGGAGAGACTATGTGTACCCTTGTATTTAAAGATATAGGCCTTAGTGCAAATCTCTGATTATTTTTTCTCGAAAACAAACAACAACAAAAAAACTTATTAGAATTATTGAGCCAGAGAGCATCCTTTTAAAAAATAAATATTGATTAAAAGTTAATTTCTAAATTTTAATAATTAAAATTATTTAATTATTTATTTAAAACATTTGTTGCCAAATAACTTTCCAGGAAGGTAAGTCTTTCCTCAAAATAGTTCTCTATTCTTGCCATCTTACATCCCTCTCCTTCCATTCTTCCTTAAACTCACTTCAATTAGGCCTTTGACGCCATCACTCCGCTGAAGGTGCTCTCCACAGTTCACAGTTTACCGATGATCTTCACATCACTGAATCCATGGCTGAGTCTGCTCTTCTTCTGACCTAGCAGCAGTATTTTGCACAGTCCATAATCCTTTCTCCTCAATGCATACTTCACTGGGTTTCCAGGACTCCACCCTCTCTTGGTTTTCGCATCTCACTGGTCAGACCTTCTCAGTCTCCTTTGCTGGGTTCTTCTTCTTTTCCTATAATGCTCCAGTGCTCAATCCTGGCTCTCTTTTCTTCTCTGTCATTCCCTGTATGATCTCAACCTGTCTCAAGGCTTTAAATTTTACAAAATGCCCTTAACTCGCCCCCAATTATATCTCCAGCCCATACTTCTCTCAGAACTCCAGGCACCTACATCTGACTATACTGTGTACTCAACAATTCCATGTGACAGACATCTCAAACAACATTTCTAAATCTTTTCCCCAAAAACCTTCTCTACCAGCAGCCTTCTCCATCTCAGGTAATGGCAACACCCGCCTTTCAATTGCTCAGGCAAAAAATCTTGACACTTTCTTTAGTCCCCTCATTTTCTGTCACCCCACATCCAATTCATCAAGAAATCCTGATGGTTTTACCTTCAAAATATATCCACAATCTGCTCTCTTCTTACCACCTCACTGGTACCACCCTGCTCCAAGCACCTGGTGTTTTGCCTGAGTAACTATAATACCCTCCAACAGGTCTTCCTGCCTAAACTTGTCCCTGCCACACATGCATTCTAGGAGCCAGAGGGATGGAACCTTCTACAACATGTCAGATAATGTTGCTTTCTCTGTTCAAAATTCTCTAACGGCTCCCCTTTTCCTCCCACACACAGTGTCCCTTTTCCTGCTGCACATTTTTCTTTTTCTATTGCTAGTATCACTTTCTAACATATTATATGGTTTGCTTATTTATTGTGTCTTCTGCTTATTGTCTCTTTCTCCCCACTAGAATATAAGCTTCATGAAGGCAGGGATCTCTGTCCATTTTCTTCACTCGTGTATCCCAAGCACCTAGAAGAATGCCTGGAACACTGAAGGCACTCACTGCATGTTTGTTGAATAAGTGAATGAATGAATGAAGGCTATTACTCTTTACCTTGAGACCTCTGTGATCTATATGGCAGGATATCTTAACTCCCTTTACCTACCCCGTAGAAAGATGGCACGTAGACAAGGCTTACCTGCCTAGCCCTCCACTTCTTCGTGCAGGGTATATCATCATCTAGTTTCTCTTCAGGTTGCTCAGGTACCCTCCACTCAGGACTCCTTTCTCTCACAGAGGTCCAGACTCCAAGATTAGCCTGTTTTCCTCTCTTGCTCCCATTCTGTCAGTCTCCTTCCTTCCACCTTTGATACATATCAGCAAGCTGTCAGCAGGAAAGCTTCCAGTTAAACTAATTCCAGTTAAACTAATTCATGAAGGTGCTTGTGCTGTCTTGTTCTCCTCTCCAAGTCCCCTCCCTGAGCCTCAAGGCTGAGGATGAGCTTTAGGATTAGCTAAATTCATTTTATCCATTAATTCTTTAGCATGATAATATGTTACTCCCAAGAATATTTACATTTCAAAGATAAATGGTCCAAAAGGGCTATGTTTACTTGTTGACAAACACATAATATCCCAAGCCTCCATTATTCAAGATTCGGAACAAGAAAAAAATAGGATTTTAGCAATAAGAAAAGACAAAAAGAGGTAGTCGCCCTTTCATTTATTCGTTCATTTGTCAAATATTTATTGAGAAACTATTATGTGCAATCACTGTGCTAGGCACTGAGGATAGAGTGGAGAACAAGACAGAGCAGGTCACACTCCCAATGGAGCTCCACTCCAATATCTGGACTTAAATGCTTTATGTGAGGGCCTTAACATTAATTAACTAATTAAAATTGATTTGCATTAATTAACTTAAGTTTTTCTCCAAAGGAAAAAGCATGATCTCCTTAATTATCAGTCAAGGAGAGTAGATTTTGCTACCCCAAAATATGTCTCTTTGGCATGAGCATTATTTTGAGCTAAAAGCAATCAAAACCCTGCAGATTCAGGAAAAGCTCTTTACCTCCCCTTCAAATGCCTACATTCACATTGGAAAGGGGGCCTGCCACAGAAGAGACCTATTACCAGAGATGCCTTTTTGCCTAAGAAGCTTATCTGCACAACACGACGGCCTTTGTTTTCCAAACATCTCCTCGCCTCCCTTCCCTTTGTATATATGTGAATGGCCCTTCTCCCCTTGGGATCCTCAGACCTCTACCCTTCTCCTTAGCTCAGGATGGTTTATAAGCCTCAATTACCTGGCTCTCTTTGGGTCTCATATTTTTATGGAGCTCCCGTACACATAAAATTTGTTTGTTTTTCTCCTGTTAATCTATTTTACGTCAATTTGCTTATTAGACCAGCCGAAGAACCTAGAAGGGAAGAAGGGACATTTTTTCCACCCCTGCATTAGACACTGCAATCAGTTTTTGTTTCTTTGCCAGTCAAACAAGGTACAAAGAAATGTTATGCTATTAATGAAACGACTGTTAAAATAACCCACAAGATAGGTTTGGAAAGAAAAAGCTGAAATCCTAAGCAAAGCCAAAACACTATAGTACCATCATCAAGCCAACAAAGGATCTCACTATTCCTCTGTTCTGAGGCAGAACCATCCACAGAGGGACAGAAATTGCACCAGCCAAAACTGACTTCTTTCTATTCCCCCTGTGTCGTGGATTAGGGTGAGATCATTAAGTCCCATTGGTCAGGCTGTGAGCCTCCTCTTCCTTATTTTATAATGTGATGACTGGGCCTTTCACACCACTTACGTGACATAATCAGTGAGCCATCTTGTGAGGAAGACATTGCTATCTCCATCTTGTAGATGAGGAAATGAGGATTGGGAGAATGACGTAATGCGTACAAGACTACCCCCGCCACAAGTGCTGATGCCAGTATTTTAAAACCCAAATCTTTCTGCCTCTTGAGCTTATATTATTTTCACTGTGACACACTGCCTCCTGGATCATAAGTTTTGTGAGATCAAAATAAATATCTTCCGAGTTCTGGTGTCAGAATGGAAGGGGCTTGCCTTTGTTCAGACAAGAAGAACTAAAGAGGACCTTATTGGCTCTTGAAGTTAATAGCAGTGGAAATAGCAGAAGTGACAACAGAGCATGGGCAAATCATTTATTTTTTTCCTGCATCTAAGTTCCTTTAGGTGATAAATGGGATTACTGAAATAGAAAAAGCTCAAAGGGACACTAGACAAATCAATCCAGGGTTTATGACAATTTGACAAAGGAACACTAAAAATTCTTATTAGTATATTTCTCATCTGTGTTAACAAGACTATTATAAAAACACCTGGAAACAATAAACAATCAAAATTTTCATAGACAGGACTATGAATAAATGAATTGTGGTATGTTCACCAAACAGAATATAAGAACAGTAGTAAAAAGGAATGGACTTCAGCTACAGACAACAACATGGATAAATTGATGAATGTTAGAAACTTGAGTGAAAAAACACTCCATACATTATGATGCCATTTTTATAAAGCTCAAAAACAAGCAAAACTAAACAAACTGTTTAGGAATGCATCTACATATGTTACAGTGTTTTGTTTTTAATCAAAGAGAATGCAAAATTTAGAAGAGCAGTTTTCTTGATGAGAAAAGTAGAAATCATGGAGGAGAGCCCAGATATTAATGTTCCAGCCCCTGTGTGTTTATATTTTTACATTCTTCACAGCCTACACATATATTATATATTTGTCATTTTACATACATAAAATATTACGTAATAAAAATTTAAGATAAAAATATTTTTTCTGTCAAAATATTGTGGGGTAAATTCTTAAAAGATCTTAAGACCAATCTATTTTCCTTGAAAAGTTAAGAATTTGTTAGGAATTAGGAAAGAAAGACCAAGCAAAGTCTGAATTCCTGTGCAAAGGATTCACAATGCATCTCTCCAACTAGCCTTTAGAGCAGCTCTTATCAGCTGATACAGTAGTTTCCTGAAACCCAGGATCATCCTCCTAACCCAACACCAAACAACTCAGAATTACTGAACTGGCTCGTGTTAGCCAGCCAGCTCCCTTCCACCAGATAAGACCATTTGACATATTATGTAACCACCATGGGAGTTTATCTTTTGATTCACCACAACAAATCTGGAGCCTGGAACACTGGACAGGCATTTTTCAAAGACTGGGAAAAGAATGACCATTATCAGCAACTTCCCGTCATTCTTTGTGTCCTTGATGCTATAAGGAGAGAGTTCATGAAAGAGCTCAGAAGTGTTGGAAAAGTTTTTTGGGGGCATGGATTTATAATTGGGATTTTTCTTTCTGAATATAATTCCCTGCACTTTTATGTTCTGGTTTGCTTTTAAGAAGATATGAAACATTCTGACATGTTTCTGACTTGGTTTTTAATCCCTCTTATCCTCATGCCAGTCTCATAGTGAGAGAAAGTGGAGAGAAGAGAGGGGGAGTAGGGAGGGAGAAAGGGTGAGTTGAGAGGGGAGGGGGAATGTGAAGTGGGGAGAGTAAGGGGAAAGTTAAGAAGGGAAGGAGGAGGAGCATGTGGATGGGGAGAGGAAGTGGGCGGGAGAGAAGAGAAGAGGGGAGGAGAAAGTCACACAGTTACTTCCACATGCTGTACTGGATCATTTCCATATAGGTCATCTCATTTACTCCTCCCAACAACCTTGTGAGGTAAATGAGTAAATCAGACTCAGTAAAGATAGAAGCCTTAAAGTGACAAAGCCAACAAGTGATTGGATTTAACTTCAGATCTTTCTGTCTCTGAAACCAAACTCCTTCTAAGTGCCCACCTCTGGGAACTGGAATTCCAGAACAAGGTAATGCACCAAGGAGCAGGGGCCTGGAGCACGGCAACAAGGTGGGAACCCCAAACACGTGGACATCAAAAAGTTTCATCTCACTAAAAAGAAGAGCATTTGATTGTTCTTGACTAGTCTTGCCAGGAATTTCATGCTAGACTAAAGTGAAGAAAGAAACCAATTTTGCTCTGAGCTCAGATGTTTAAAAGGGTAAGCAATGACCACACAACCTCTCCCAACTCACTGCAACTCCAGGAAGGGTTTCAGGCATGAAGAAGAAAGTGAAGGTAGCACAGACCTTGGGATCAAAGCTTTTGGTTCTTTCTTATGCTCCCCACCCGAGTGCCTCAGTCATAGGCTGAGAGATCCCCATGGGGTTTATGGAGGGATCTGGGAGAAAGAAATGGGAGGTGGCTGATCAACGGTCACTAGTGTCCAGGTCTTAAGTCAAAGGAGAAAACGGAGTTCTTGACCTTTATACATGATCCATCTCAGGTTCTCAGTGCAGGCAAGCAGTTAGAGATGCAGAATATGCCAGGAATAGGCGTGTGCTTTTACCATCCAGGGTCCTGCCAGGAAACAGATGGCACATTCCCATGGGGTAAGTGACAAGTGTTTAATGGAGAACTCTCTATAACAGCAAGGGCAAAGTTAAGGGAAGCCAACAAGGAATGGTGCAGTACCCTGGAGTGAGCAGCTCCCTGAGAACTAAGCTCTGGGAGAGGGCTGCCCAGGCAACACAGCCATCATCAATACAGGGATGCAGCTAATGACAATCCACAAGGAGGCAGGGTGGGAGTCAGAATAGATCACTCACCTTTCTCCACTACCCTCCTCCACCATCCTGCTTGTGCTTCTCATTGCCAGAGAGTAAATGAGCCCACTGGCGTAGGCCACACAGAGCAAGGCAAAGAAGTATGGGGAGTAAACCCAGAGGGGTAAACAGAGAGTAGCCAACGCAATCTTCACAAAGTATGAGTACATGCAAAGATTTAGCTACAAGAATATTCATCACAGCATTGTTTGCAAAAGCAAAAATATAGAAATGACCTAAATGTTAGATAGGGAAAAAAGTGTTATACCCACGTAAGGGCAGAAATGATCTTACCTATTTTTGTATATAAACTGCAGCAATTGGAATAATGCCTTGCATAGAAAATACTCCTTAAACATTAAAAATGCTAGTGTGGGAGTGTATTTATGGACGTGGAAAGATGTTCATGATTCAGTTTTAAAAAACAGGTTACAGAATAATGTGGTAATGATCCCATTTTGTTTGATAGCTAGCTACACAGTTAGCTACAGGATGCAGGTTTGGAAAAACATACAAGGAGATGGTTAGAGTGATTAATGATGCTCTGAAGGAGACTGTTTTGTTTTATTTGTTTTGTTTTTGCCCTTCATTTTCTGATTTTCCTGTAATGAATACAAATTGCTTTTGTAATAAGAAAATACATATTTTTTCCATTTTATTTATAAAACAGTATTCATTTTTCTGGTGTTTTCCTCTCCTTTTCCTGTGTCATCTCTTGCTCCATAACCTTGAGAGTGGCAGCAGATGGCTGGGCAGGCATGTGGATCGAGGGGAAGGGAGGGAATCCCACCATATGGGAGTCATGACTCACAGCTTTCACAGCTTGTGGAGCACAGAGGACCAAAATACAGAAGAGTGGCAAGGGCCTAGAAAAACCTCATGTTCCCAAGACTTAAATCCTAGGAAGCTGAGAATTATAGTACATGCTGAAGATGACTAAAAAGTATTTTTAAGCTACATTGGAAGGAAGATAAGCTAGCAGGGAAGAGCGTCACTGCTATGGAAAGATGTCACATTACGAGATAGCAGGGAGGAGAAGCAGTCAATTCCAATCTTACCTTAATGTCAACCATAAATAAGTCTTTCTTCTCCTTTTCTCTTTCTTGGCCATCACCATCACCACCACCAGCACCATCACCATCATCACTTTCACCATCATCATCACGTCATCATCACCATCACGATCATCACCGTCACCATCATCATCACCACCATGATTGCTGTCACCTCCTCCAAAATCACTCGCATTATAATCATCTCCATTTCAGATAGCAAACTTCCCAAGAGCAGTAAATATGCCTCATCCTTATATATACACTGGAACATTTAGCACATGATCCTACATAGGATAAACACAAACTGAATTGACAAGGATGAAGGCACTCTTATCAAATGAGCAGATAACATGATGCTGGTAGGAAGAGTCAATGGACTGCACGAGGAGTTTATAAGCTTTTTTGAGCCAGTATCCCAAAGGGCAGGAACTTTTTAATCATGTACCCCCCCCCAAGAATATTTATATGTATTTGTTTGTAAATTTTATACATGTCCTTCTACTACAGTACAATGTCATATATATTATAAAATACACATAAAGTTAAAATTTTAGTGAAAAAGGGAATATTTATTTTCCACATCCCAATGGATCATTTTGAGGTTTACACACCCTGCATGGGAAACCACTGTCCTAGATGACAGAATCAGAAACAGAAGTTTTTGAAACAAATCTATAAAGGGGCCTGTAACCAACAACAGGAGATTCAATACAGATGGTCAAACGTTGCACTTAAATTCCCAAACTGAGCCCAAGTTGAGGAACTGAATATGCAAGTACACTCTTGTAATACCAACACACCACCACCAGATGCCTTCCAGCTCTAGTAATTGAATATGGGTGGACTCAGCAATAAGCAGCGTTTAGAGAAAAGCCAACCTTGACAATTATTCAAATGTACCAGATGGTGCCCTGTTCTTGCTACTATCACTATTTAACATTACTATATTAAATTAGTATGTTTTCTTTCTAGGGATTTCTTGAAACAAAATAAGGTTTCAGAGGGCAGAAGCAATATGTGCCTGCTTCCATCACTTTGGAAACTACTGTAATACCAAGGCAACCAGAAATTCTCAATTACCCAAGAGAGCCCTGGTTTTCATCCCTTTGGGCCCAGCATCCCAGCTGTTTCTTGCTGGCTATTAACTGCAGCAGAAGGGGAAGAAGGAGGGGACATCTTTGCTAGTTCACCAGTGTGCTTTCCTTGCACAACTCCACCCAAATCTGGACGTTCATGTCATAATTTCAGATCAAGTTAGGGAACTTCTGCAGAAACTGCCACTCCTAAAGAGTGGGGTTGGGGCAATCTGAGTGTATCCTGGGTAGAATAACCTTTGGGCCACAATGGCTTTATGGAAGGTTACAGTATGACAGAGTAGAGAGAAGAAAGACTTTCGAGTCAGATAGACCTGGGATGGAATCCTCTGAAGGGGTTCAGAATGAGCCTCCCCAGAATGTGTCACTTTGGCATGTGGATTACTCTGAGTTGACGTCAGTTAAGGCCCAGCAGACTCAAGGAAAACTTTTACCTCTCCTTTAGCTACCTAAAAGAATTTAGGTAGGGGGCCTGGCCCAGAGAGAGAGCTATTACCAGAGATAACCTTACGTGATTGACCTATCTGTATGGCAGGACAAACATCTAATTACCAAACATCTGCTCTTCTTATCATCCTGTGATTTACCCTCCTCCCCTTTGAAGCCCCAGGCCCTACCCCATTCTTTAGCTCAGGATGGCATATAAGCCTCAACTGCCCAACTTGCCCTTGAGTCTCATATTCTTATGGGCCTCTCATACATATGTAATTAAATTTGTTTCTCTCCTGTTAATCTGTCTTATATCAATTTGATTATTAGACCAGCCAAAGAACCTAGAAGGGTAGAAGAAAAATGTTTCCTCCCCCATGCCTTCATCTGCTGCCCACTGCCTCTAGGACATCAGGCAAGCTACTGAACTTCTCTGTCACAAAAGGCAGTTAGTAAAATGCCGTAATATTTTTTAGGCTTATTGTGAGCTCTAGAAATAATATTTATAGAACACCAGGCACCGGATCCAGGCTTGCCATTCACTCAGTCATGCCTGTGGATGCGAATTCTTGATGCGCTTGTTACAAGTACAGACATTTCTCCCCCAGAGATTCAGATGTCATAAGCCCAGGGTGAATAAACGCTAAACCAGGGTGAATATTCCATAATTCCCTGCCTCTGGGGAATTTGTAGTTTTTAAAAGTCCCCCTCTTCCCTCAGGTGACTCTTATTGTCAAACAAGCTTAGGAATCTGTACCAACCGTTATTGGCCATTATTGTGCTCATTGTTACTGCTCTTTTGTTCTTTCCTGCCCACCCCTGCAGCACTACTCCAGGGTACCCCAGTTATGGAGTCTGCTACTTTTTTCCACCAAAGGCCCTGCATTTTCTACTCCATTTCCCTCCTCCCACCCTCGCTCCTCAGTCAATCTGCTCTCTGCCATCTGTCGAGTTAGAAAGGCCCGAGTGGATGGATTCACGTGAAGGCTCTGAACTGGAAATGACTTACTGAGTTACGCAGGCCAGGGATATTTCATTCTAAGTGGCATAAACTAGAGAAATTCATCCTAAATAATAGCAGTCCTGGCCTAGTGGGAGATGTTTTGAGAAGAGGGATCTCTGATTCCTGCCTTAGCCTACTTGCTGATTCATCTGCATGTGTGTAGGAATCACTGGAGAGCTTGTTAAAATGCAGATTCTACTATTATATACTGGATCAAGGGAAGGCCCCCAAATTGCATTTCTAACAAGCTCCTGAGTAATCCAATGCTGGTGGTCCAAGGACGTTTTGAAGTGGCAAGTGATGGATAATGCTGAAGAAAAGAGAGCTGATGCGGGGTCGGTGAGCCGAGGAGTCGAAAGAAAGATTTCTTAGACTCTCAAGATCTGGCAGTAGTACTCTTTTATTTAGAGAATAGTGTGGAATAGCATGGGGACAGGACCCATGGGCAGTCAGAGCTCCTGCTGCCCCCAGTTGAGGGTTAGAGCTAAATTTAAGGCATAGGTATGTGAGTTATCTCTTTACAAGACAAAGAATATGTAAAAAAGTTAAAATGGTAGATAAGAATCAAACCGGATTGAGTAAATGGCAGAAGTCACCGCTTGAATTTTATCCTCGGCTAAAGACAAAGGAGGATTGGGGGGGGGG